>NC_044188.1:77500-162500 GCF_900880675.1 Sparus aurata
GACACTCCCACAGCATGTAAAGACACTAACATACTCTGTAAGGACACTCCCACAGCATGTAAAGACACTCCCACAGCATGTTAAGACACTAACATACTCTGTAAGGACACTCCCACAGCATGTAAAGACACTAACATACTCTGTAAGGACACTCCAACACCATGCAAGGACACTCCCACAGCATGTTAAGACACTAACATACTCTGTAAGGACACTCCCACAGCATGCAAGGACACTCCCACAGCATGTTAAGACACTACATACTCTGTAAGGACACTCCCACAGCATGCAAGGACACTCCCACAGCATGTAAAGACACTAACATACTCTGTAAGGACACTCCAACACCATGCAAGGACACTCCCACAGCATGTTAAGACACTAACATACTCTGTAAGGACACTCCCACAGCATGCAAGGACACTCCCACAGCATGTACAGACACTAACATACTCTGTAAGGACACTCCCACAGCATGTACAGACACTAACATACTCTGTAAGGACACTCCCACAGCATGTAAAGACACTAATATATTCTGTAAGGACACTCCCACAGCATGTTAAGACACTAACATACTCTGTAAGGACACTCCCACAGCATGCAAGGACACTCCCACAGCATGTAAAGACACTAATATATTCTGTAAGGACACTCCCACAGCATGTAAGGACATTCCCACAGCATGTAAGGACACTCCCACATTTGACTACGATACCGCACTGAGAGTTCAGATAAACCTCCACTGTCTGGAAACATGACAGGTTTGTAGAAGCAAGAAACTAACGGAGTAACTTGAGTAAGTGGGACCATGGAGGGGCTGCAGAACCTCCTAAAACCAGAAGGTCCAAATAATGCAGAATGAGTCAGAGACAGAGTTTATAAAGTTTCTCCAACTCAACAACTCACTAAACTGACACATTTGTTAAAGGAGTCTGGTGCTGCTTCCTCTCTGGCTGTTGTTGACTGACGGCTGCTGCGACCTGAAACATCAATCAATCAATCAATCAACTTTATTTATAAAGCACTTTTCATACATGAGTATGTAGCACAAAGTGCTTTACACAGGAAACATAAAACAATAATAAAGAAAGCCCCTCCCTCCAACCCTCCGTACTATATACATCCACACATACGTACACACACATACACACACACACACACACACACACTCTCCTACTACAGGAAATAACATGATGGTTGGTCTCAGTTTGCCGTCTGCTGTCGAGCAAAACGCTCTCAAATGATTGTTGGTTACAGGTATGTACATGCTGTCCTGAACATTCAAGTTAATACAAAACACATGAATGATTTAGATTTAGACTGACCCCTCAGCACACCCCCACCGAGAACGACTTCCTGCGTCCCCGGGTGGGACTCGGCCAACAAGTATAGTCCAACGCCCCGGATGATTCCTATGGGCTGAACCTTACTGCAGCATGTTGCTGCCACAGGACGAGTTCCTCGTTAGAACAAGATGAAGGAACACTGTGCTGTATAATTCAGTCTGTCTGAGTAACAAGTTTATCTTATAATGGCAGGAAACGCCTATGTCTGAAAACTCTGAGCTGCTCTCTCTGCGGTGCTAGCATTAGCATTAGCATTAGCAGTCTGCGTTCATGTGGAGGGAAGAAGCTGATGATTGTTCTTCAGTTAACATTTAGAAGAAAAAGTTTGAGCGTGACGTTAACTCTCACCGACGCGTCGTTTTCTGCTGTGGTTCAGTTCGAGCTGTTGAAAAGTTTGTTAGAGAAGATTTGAAGATTTGAAGATTTTGATTATTGAAGCAGCTGAAATGTTTGAGACACACATTCTACAGGAGCCGTGTGTGTTTGTGTTGTGTTGAAACATGAAATGACAGAATGTGTCTCATGATCTATGTGTGACTCACTGAGCGCCACACATCCTGCTGATGAATCTTTAATCGTGTTTACACTTTATCTTCTGATGAATCTAAAGTGCTCGTACGGTGAAGACAGGGCGTCGCTCTGCGTCTGCACAACAATCAGCTCATTAATTCATTATTTCTGACAGTTCTGATGGTTCCGGTGTTTCTGGTGGTTCTGCTGAATGACTCTGTTTTCACAGGACTGCAGCGTGAACCTTTATCAGTCTGCAGTGTTGAAAAGTGACTTTTATATTCATTAACATCCTTTTATTTTGTTTAACCATAATGACAGAATATATAAATATGAGGTCATCATTTAAGATTATTCTGCTTTCAATGCTACAATTCAATTTTAAAGACAATAATAATTTCAAACGACTGGAACAGGATGAAACTCATCACCAGCCTCAGTACTCAAAACAAAACAGTTCTTCTTTCTAAAACATTCATTTGACTTTGTTTGAATGTCTTTAAATGTTCACTCATTTACTGATTTAATCTGAATAAATTTATTAAACGTGAGGAAACAATAAAAACGTCCTTCTCAGCTCCTCAGAGTCATAACGAGTCTTTAACTGACTGAACTGGTTCTGGACTGTGGCGGGCTCACACAGTCCAGCTGATGTGTGATGTGAGGTCACAGAGCTGCTTCGTGTTCGCTCTAATTGCACTAATTGCAGAGATGATGTCCAGCAGGTAATCGTCTGCTCAACGAGCTCCCAGGAGCCCCGGCGGTTTCCGGTAAAACAGCGTCCTGATGCTGCTGATTGATGAAGATCCATTCAGGAGGAAGCTGAAAGCTAATGGAGCTGCAGCAGCTAATTTATGACAACATTAACACAGAGAGGAGGAGGAGGAGGAGGAGGAGGAGGAGGAGGAGGAAGGTTCAGTCAGACAGCAGCAGAGACAGGAAGCTGCGGAGGAGGAGGAGGTGATGAGGATGATGGTGGTGATGAAGATTGATTTTAAAGGTGTTTTATTTGTGACCACAGCTATAAAAAACACTCAACAGTCAAACTCGAGTTAAAGTATCTCATATTAAATGTAGTTAAACATCAAAGTCTCAGTGAAGTAAGTGATCCATATATCACATGTTTATAAACTGAGTCAGCTGATCATCACATCATCTAAAAATGTAATCTGTAAAGTAACTACTTACTACAGTTATCAGATATATGCAGTGGAAGTATAAATAAATGTCGACGTGTGAGCCGCTGCGTTCACCTCAAACACCTCCCGGCCAATCAGAAATGATCTGGACGCACAATATTATTATTATATCAAGAATAAAAATAACCACAAAATAAAACACGACATAATAACGAAGAAGATGCGACTCACCGTCTGTTCTCTCCGTCTGTTTGCAGAGTGTTTAAGAAGGCCAGTCCCAACGGAAAGGTGAGTCCTCGTCTTGCTCTGCGCTGCACCTGAAGCACTGATCTCCTGTCAGTGAAGGTTAAGACACTCAGAACTGTTTGTGAACAACCGGACTGAAAACCTGGAGACAGAACCTGAACATCCACAATGTGACCTCATGACAGACGACTGAGCACCACACGCAGAACAAACACACTTTGTGTTTCCACATCAATGTTTGAGTCCAGGTGTGAAAATGAGAGAAAGCTAATTTCAGTGTGGAAATTCTGATGTTCTGATGCTGACGTGTCTCGTTAATGTTTTAGTTCACAAGTGAAATTTGGATTTTCAGACGTGAAAAAGGAAAATTTGAAATTTAGCATCACATTTTGTAAGAAACAACACATGGTTACAAAGACAAAAGTCTTTCAAATCTGATTCTGACAGCTGACTCTGATTGGCTGCTGTTCCTCCCTCAGCTCACTGTCTATCTGGGGAAGAGAGACTTTGTGGACCATGTGGACCTGGTGGAGCCCGTCGGTGAGATCAGTCTTTACTGTTGTTGATCGTTAACGTGAATTATTAGTTATTAAATATAATCCTCCTCACTGATTCTTTCTCTCTTTGATTTGGGTGAAACCTGACATACAAAGCTAATGAAAACCAGAAGAAGCTTCAGATCTCTTCTGGATCTTTATGGACTTTTTGTCTTTTCCTCCTGCAGACGGCGTCGTCCTGATCGACCCGGAGTACCTGAAGGAGCGGAAAGGTGAGAAATCTGCAGCTTTAACATTTCCAATATAACTGAATTTTAAAGAAACAGTCAGGTATTATCCTGCTTTCTTATTTTTGAACACAGCAGACTTCAAATCATCAACTGACAAATATAATTAAACTTTTGTTTGCATATAAACATCCAGATTTAAGTATAAAAAGCATGAAAACGCTGGAATCAGCCTTTAAAATAGCCACCGCGCTGACGACGGATCTGCAGCAGAGCAGTTACAACAAACGTGGATCAGAACAGGCTTCTGTTGTCTGATCCAGACGAGGCAACAGAACAGCAGAACTGGAAAATAAAAACTTTTATTTCTTGACCTCAGATTGTTTTATTCGTCCAGTTATTCACAAGCGAGTCAGGAACAGAACAGAACCACTGATCCTGACTGTTCATCACATCCTGATGAACATTTCTGGACGTCCAGGTTTGTCTTGTGAAAGCTTTGTGGATCCCGACCGTCTCTGATCAGCGCTGAGGGGTTAAAGGAGCAGTCCAACATTTCTCCACCTTCCTCAGGGAGGCGTCCTGGAGCCACTGAGCTTTCTATTCAACATGCTGTAGATCTAAAGGAGCATTTCAACGATAAGTCAGCCGCCGTTCTCTGTCTGCACTGATCAGTTAAACTTCTGTGTGTTCAGTGCAGAGAAAGGATGTGTTTAGCTTAGCTTAGCACAAAGACTGGAAGCGAGTGACAGTGTTAGCCTCCATTCAACCATTCAAATATTTCCTGAAGGTGTTTCCTCAGGATGTGTGTTCTGTCCCCTCAGTGTTCGTGACTCTGACCTGTGCGTTCCGATATGGTCGAGAGGATCTGGACGTCCTCGGGTTGACGTTTCGTAAAGACTTGTTCGTGGCGAACATCCAGGCGTTTCCTCCGCTGCCCGAGGAGAAGAAGAGCCTGACCCGTCTCCAGGAGCGGCTGATTAAGAAACTGGGAGAACACGCCCACCCGTTCACCTTCGAGGTACTGAGCCTGACACACCTGATCAGAGAGCAGGGTGTGTCTCATCAATCATTCATTGATTAATCATCGTTTATCAGCTGGATGAAGAGGCAGTCGTTGCCCTGAACACGTCCTGTCAGGCACGATCTCCTGCTGCTTGGTTTCAGATTTACGTTTGAAGGTTAGAGATGAGTTGACAGATTCTGATTGGTGGAGCTCGTTGGGATCAGACAAATGATTCTATTGATTTTATTGATTGTATCTGAACTTTAATGTTTCATGAAGAAACTTCATATGTGATGTTCTTTTATTTCAATTCATTTTATTTTAAATCACAAATGAATTGAATAATCACAGTTGGATGTCGGGCTGCATCTTACAGTTATTGATTATCTTCTGGATTCAATGATCAGTTGTCTGTAAAGTGTCGATCTGTGTTTGGTTTGCTGTCACAGAGGAAAGAAACCAGAAAACATTCATATTTAAGGAGCTGACAGCAGAGTGAAGACTGTTCCTCTCTTAAAATGACAAAAACTGATTAAAAGTTGAATCACTGTTTGTCTGCAGACAGAAAACATGTGGCTTTGTTCAGAGTTGGTGCAGCGAGCTGTGACTGATGAAGTTATTATCTTCATATTTGGAGATAACAGTGATTCTTACAGTTGTTGACTCTCTCAGTTACCCAGAGATCAGTGCTTCAGTGCTTTTAATCTGAAAGGTTTGTTGTAAGTACGTCGACACATCCTCCCTTAGAACAGGCAGCATCACATGTCACTACCTGTTCTGAACCTTTTCTCTCATCTGGGTTAAACAGATGAGCTACAATTCTAAAACAGCTGATAACGACTTAAGTTTGTCACGATGAGGCTTCTGTACTTCCTGTTTTTCCTCTGAGGTATCTGGAGGGCAACACATTCTGACCTACTTAGGTTAGATTCAATCATGACTGATCTACTTAGTTTGGATTCAATCATGACTAACTGATTTTCATTATGTGAGTGAAGGTCCAGGAGTTGGCTTCCAACTGTGAGGGGCCAAAGGTAACAGACGATAAAGTGCTTAGCTAAGTTTGACCTGCACACCAAATAGTGAGAGATGCTTAACACAGGTCAAACTCCTCTTTTAGTCTATTGGATAATTTGGCAAGAGGACCAATCAGAAGAAGTGGGTGTACTTGAGAAGGGACTCTAAAAAGGCTCTCACAGGAAGAACGAGAGGGTGGCACTTGGTAAATCTCCTAAGATCAAAGGCTGATAGGAGTTCTGATCGGGCAGAGGGCAAAGCGTTTTGGCATTGCTTTGTCCACAGATTTGATAATATCAGAAAGCGGCCGCTTCTGATCCGGACGCAGGGCTCAAGATTCTGTTTCAATAAAGATTGCTCTATCATTCCATCCAACCTTGCCTCCGCAGAATTCTTTTATCATCAAACTACACGCCGACACCTTTGAGGAGGAAAGCCCAGAAACTACATCTCTCAGCCTGAAGAAAACAAACAGGATCAGCCGTTAATTAAATGCTTCTGTTTCTCTTTAACGAATAATTCAATTAGCACAAACTTTGAGTGCTATCATCAGGCGTCAATCGCCAGCATGGTCTGTTCTACCTCCAGGGGGCGCAACAGCTATAACAAGACTTCTGTTGCATCACGAAGAAGAAACTTGGTGCACAACAACGTAACGTGTGGTAATGAAGCCGCCATCTCGTGGCTATAAAAAGTGCCACCGTAACTCTTTAACGCATAAATCAATCTGACATCCGTCGCCAACGCTGCTGTGGAGGGTGATGTCATTCAGCTCCAGGTGGATTGATTAAGCTAAATTTATCAAGTAGCTGAAGCCTATGATACTTGCAGTGGAGTAAAAACAATATTTCACAAGTAGCAGAAAGTGAAAAGAAGTTAAATGTACTCAGTCACTTTGTTCCACGAGTGATTTAATGTTGGCAACTTTATGAATCAACATGATAAATAAATGTGTTTAGTTCCTGATGCTCTTGAGCAGGTGGAGTGGAGATGAGTGGAAAAAGTGAGATGAAGACGATACGTTGTGATGATGAAACGTGTCTAAATGAATATCGCAGCTGTTGTTTGGTATCTTTTTGAGATATTTTATATCTGGCTGTGTTCTCAGATTCCTCTGAACCTGCCGTGCTCCGTCACCCTGCAGCCGGGCCCCGAGGACACCGGGAAGGTAAAGACCTCAGGTTTTACCTTTCTCAGTCTCCTGTGCACCACGTGTCTCCGTCTCAGCT
This sequence comes from Sparus aurata, assembly GCF_900880675.1. Lineage (NCBI taxonomy): Eukaryota > Metazoa > Chordata > Actinopteri > Spariformes > Sparidae > Sparus > Sparus aurata. The sequence continues at coordinate 84,721 of NC_044188.1, forward strand.
GACAAAGGAATAAATAAAGACATGATTTTCCTGCTGTTGTGCGTCTGCAGGCCTGCGGAGTCGATTTCGAGGTGAAAGCATTCTGTGCAGAAAATGTTGAAGAGAAGATCCACAAAAGGTAAAAGTGAGTCGGGACAGAATGAGGACAGGACCTGTGAGTGAAACCACTTGTTCGTTAGCAGAGACGGAGTTGTGTTGTTGTTGCAGGAACTCAGTGCGTCTGGTGATCAGGAAGGTCCAGTATGCTCCGGAGAAGCCGGGTCCTCAGCCCACGGCAGAGACCACCAGACAGTTCCTGATGTCGGACAAACCTCTGCACCTGGAGGCCTCGCTGGACAAAGAGGTGACCAACCAGCTCACACCTGAACCTTTCACACACTCGTCAACAAAAAGATACAAGACTTTATTCTGTTGCACAAACAGAAGGTACGAAGTTCTGTAAGGGAAGCAGGACCAGGCTGCGAGAAAACAAGGTTTTATATCACTTTTCCAACATTAATGAGGATCATTGCAGCAGCTTGGTGTTTAAATCAGCAGCAGAGTGACGATCCTGTCGTCAGTAATCTCTTGGATCAGGATGTGTGGACAGACAGCAGCAGCTCTTCTGTCAGTCTGTGACCTCACTTATCTGACAGCTTCAACTTCAAACGACTAATTCAGCAAAAAATGGAAATTCAGTCAATATGTTCTCACCCAAAGCCTTAAAACACAACTGAAAATCTACAGTTCAGCAAAATCTGAGTCTCCAAACGCCTCGAACAGTCGACATCATGACTGAACTGAGCTGAAGGTAACGACTGTCTGACCTGTGTGCTGCAGATCTATTACCACGGGGAGCCAATCAGCGTCAACGTCCACGTCACCAACAACACCAACAAGACGGTGAAGAAGATGAAGATCTCAGGTGAGTCCACACCTGTGTGTGTTCCTCACGATGTGTGTGTGTTCCTCACGATGTGTGTGTTCCTCACGATGTGTGTGTGTTCCTCACGATGTGTGTGTTCCTCACGATGTGTGTGTGTTCCTCACGATGTGTGTGTTCCTCACGATGTGTGTGTTCCTCATGATGTGTGTGTGTTCCTCACGATGTGTGTGTTCCTCATGATGTGTGTGTGTTCCTCATGATGTGTGTGTTCCTCATGATGTGTGTGTGTTCCTCATGATGTGTGTGTTCCTCATGATGTGTGTGTTCCTCACGATGTGTGTGTTCCTCATGATGTGTGTGTTCCTCACAATGTGTGTGTTCCTCACGATGTGTGTGTTCCTCACAATGTGTGTGTTCCTCATGATGTGTGTGTGTTCCTCATGATGTGTGTGTTCCTCATGATGTGTGTGTTCCTCACGATGTGTGTGTTCCTCACGATGTGTGTGTTCCTCACAATGTGTGTGTTCCTCATGATGTGTGTGTGTTCCTCATGATGTGTGTGTTCCTCATGATGTGTGTGTGTTCCTCATGATGTGTGTGTTCCTCATGATGTGTGTGTGTTCCTCATGATGTGTGTGTTCCTCATGACGTGTGTGTGTTCCTCATGATGTGTGTGTGTTCCTCACGATGTGTGTGTGTTCCTCACGATGTGTGTGTTCCTCACAATGTGTGTGTTCCTCATGATGTGTGTGTTCCTCATGATGTGTGTGTTCCTCACAATGTGTGTGTTCCTCATGATGTGTGTGTTCCTCATGATGTGTGTGTGTTCCTCACAATGTGTGTGTGTTCCTCACGATGTGTGTGTGTTCCTCACGATGTGTGTGTTCCTCACAATGTGTGTGTTCCTCATGATGTGTGTGTTCCTCATGATGTGTGTGTTCCTCACAATGTGTGTGTTCCTCATGATGTGTGTGTGTTCCTCATGATGTGTGTGTTCCTCACAATGTGTGTGTTCCTCACGATGTGTGTGTGTTCCTCACAATGTGTGTGTTCCTCATGATGTGTGTGTGTTCCTCACGATGTGTGTGTTCCTCATGATGTGTGTGTGTTCCTCACGATGTGTGTGTGTTCCTCACGATGTGTGTGTGTGTTCCTCACGATGTGTGTGTTCCTCATGATGTGTGTGTTCCTCACAATGTGTGTGTTCCTCACGATGTGTGTGTGTTCCTCACAATGTGTGTGTTCCTCACGATGTGTGTGTTCCTCACAATGTGTGTGTTCCTCACGATGTGTGTGTGTTCCTCACAATGTGTGTGTGTTCCTCACGATGTGTGTGTGTTCCTCACGATGTGTGTGTGTGTTCCTCACGATGTGTGTGTTCCTCATGATGTGTGTGTTCCTCACGATGTGTGTGTTCCTCACGATGTGTGTGTGTGTTCCTCACGATGTGTGTGTTCCTCATGATGTGTGTGTTCCTCACGATGTGTGTGTGTGTTCCTCACGATGTGTGTGTTCCTCATGATGTGTGTGTGTTCCTCTGCAGCTCCTGTGTGTTCCTCATGATGTGTGTGTGTTCCTCATGATGTGTGTGTTCCTCACGATGTGTGTGTTCCTCATGATGTGTGTGTTCCTCATGATGTGTGTGTTCCTCACAATGTGTGTGTTCCTCACGATGTGTGTGTTCCTCACGATGTGTGTGTTCCTCATGATGTGTGTGTGTTCCTCACGATGTGTGTGTGTTCCTCACGATGTGTGTGTGTGTTCCTCACGATGTGTGTGTTCCTCATGATGTGTGTGTTCCTCACAATGTGTGTGTTCCTCATGATGTGTGTGTGTTCCTCATGATGTGTGTGTTCCTCATGATGTGTGTGTGTTCCTCATGATGTGTGTGTGTTCCTCACGATGTGTGTGTGTTCCTCACGATGTGTGTGTTCCTCACAATGTGTGTGTTCCTCATGATGTGTGTGTTCCTCATGATGTGTGTGTTCCTCACAATGTGTGTGTTCCTCATGATGTGTGTGTTCCTCATGATGTGTGTGTGTTCCTCACAATGTGTGTGTGTTCCTCACGATGTGTGTGTGTTCCTCACGATGTGTGTGTTCCTCACAATGTGTGTGTTCCTCATGATGTGTGTGTTCCTCATGATGTGTGTGTTCCTCACAATGTGTGTGTTCCTCATGATGTGTGTGTGTTCCTCATGATGTGTGTGTTCCTCACAATGTGTGTGTTCCTCACGATGTGTGTGTGTTCCTCACGATGTGTGTGTTCCTCATGATGTGTGTGTGTTCCTCACGATGTGTGTGTGTTCCTCACGATGTGTGTGTGTGTTCCTCACGATGTGTGTGTTCCTCATGATGTGTGTGTTCCTCACAATGTGTGTGTTCCTCACGATGTGTGTGTGTTCCTCACAATGTGTGTGTTCCTCACGATGTGTGTGTTCCTCACAATGTGTGTGTTCCTCACGATGTGTGTGTGTTCCTCACAATGTGTGTGTGTTCCTCACGATGTGTGTGTGTTCCTCACGATGTGTGTGTTCCTCATGATGTGTGTGTGTTCCTCACGATGTGTGTGTGTTCCTCACGATGTGTGTGTTCCTCATGATGTGTGTGTTCCTCACGATGTGTGTGTTCCTCACAATGTGTGTGTGTTCCTCACGATGTGTGTGTGTTCCTCACGATGTGTGTGTGTGTTCCTCACGATGTGTGTGTGTTCCTCATGATGTGTGTGTGTTCCTCATGATGTGTGTGTTCCTCATGATGTGTGTGTGTTCCTCATGATGTGTGTGTGTTCCTCACGATGTGTGTGTGTTCCTCACGATGTGTGTGTTCCTCATGATGTGTGTGTTCCTCATGATGTGTGTGTTCCTCATGATGTGTGTGTTCCTCACAATGTGTGTGTTCCTCATGATGTGTGTGTTCCTCACAATGTGTGTGTTCCTCACGATGTGTGTGTTCCTCACGATGTGTGTGTGTTCCTCACGAAGTGTGTGTGTTCCTCACAATGTGTGTGTTCCTCACGATGTGTGTGTGTTCCTCACGATGTGTGTGTTCCTCACGATGTGTGTGTGTTCCTCACGATGTGTGTGTGTTCCTCACGATGTGTGTGTTCCTCACGATGTGTGTATTCCTCACGATGTGTGTGTTCCTCACGATGTGTGTGTGTTCCTCACGATGTGTGTGTGTTCCTCACGATGTGTGTGTTCCTCACGATGTGTGTGTGTTCCTCATGATGTGTGTGTTCCTCACGATGTGTGTGTGTTCCTCACGATGTGTGTGTGTTCCTCACAATGTGTGTGTGTTCCTCACGATGTGTGTGTGTTCCTCACGATGTGTGTGTTCCTCACAATGTGTGTGTTCCTCATGATGTGTGTGTTCCTCATGATGTGTGTGTTCCTCACAATGTGTGTGTTCCTCATGATGTGTGTGTGTTCCTCATGATGTGTGTGTTCCTCACAATGTGTGTGTTCCTCACGATGTGTGTGTGTTCCTCACAATGTGTGTGTTCCTCATGATGTGTGTGTGTTCCTCACGATGTGTGTGTTCCTCATGATGTGTGTGTGTTCCTCACGATGTGTGTGTGTTCCTCACGATGTGTGTGTGTGTTCCTCACGATGTGTGTGTTCCTCATGATGTGTGTGTTCCTCACGATGTGTGTGTGTTCCTCATGATGTGTGTGTGTTCCTCATGATGTGTGTGTGTTCCTCATGATGTGTGTGTTCCTCACGATGTGTGTGTTCCTCACGATGTGTGTGTGTTCCTCACAATGTGTGTGTTCCTCACGATGTGTGTGTTCCTCACGATGTGTGTGTTCCTCACGATGTGTGTGTGTTCCTCACAATGTGTGTGTTCCTCACGATGTGTGTGTTCCTCACGATGTGTGTGTTCCTGCAGTGCGACAGTACGCAGACATCTGCCTGTTCAACACGGCTCAGTACAAATGTCCCGTCGCCACCGAGGAGTCAGAGTGAGTTCACTTCTCACCACACTGAGCACTTTAAAGACTTCAGGCAGTAAAATAACATTTCATTTGTACTGTACCAACGATCATATAGTGGTTTTCTTTCATCTAAAGAGTTTTATTGATGTTGACACAAATGAGCTGAAAGAACCAAACCTGAGCCCCACTCACTACAGAGCAGGATGTTATGAAGACAGTTTCTGACAGTTAAAGAAGAAAAGTTGATGTTGTGCTACTGGACCTGTTTCAGTTTGTTGAAGATCTTTCACGTCCCGTCCAAGAGATCTAACTAACTGGAGGGAAGTAGCAGGCTTTTAAACAGTGTGTGGTGAGTGTCCTGACAGAGTGTGGGAATGTCCTGACAGTGTGTGGGAGTGTACTGAGTTCTCTCCCAGACAGTTTAACAACCATTCACACCTGGACTCACCAATGTGTTAGGACACTCCCACACAGAGGTTAAAACCCTGCAGCTCCTCCAGTTAGTTAGAAGTGAAGAAGCCTCTTGGATGAGAGGTGAAACATGTCCAGTTGACTTTGATACAACACTGAGATAAAGAGTCATAATTATTAGAAACATTTGACTTTTTATTTCTCTTCATTATTTACTCACATGACTTAGAAGATCATCAATCAAACTGGTTTGCTTGCTTCAGTTTATGTTCTCTGTCCTCAGTGACGTCGTTGCTCCCAGTTCGACTTTCTGTAAAGTTTTCACTCTCACTCCGTTTCTGGCAAACAACCGAGAGAAACGAGGCCTCGCTCTGGACGGAAAGCTGAAGCACGAGGACACGAACCTGGCCTCCAGCACACTGTGAGTCCAACACACAGCACCATGTAGGACATGTTTAGGGACATTAATAATGTAATATACATAATATAATCAGCTCATGAAACATGTAAGACGAAGAATGTTGAACTCACTAAACAGTAGAACACTTTCAATTTTGCTCTTTTAGGTGCAAATAAAGACAAAAAGCACCAAAAGCTTCAGTTTAATTATTCACAACTCAAAAAAAAAAAAAACAGTCTAATTCTGTAACTCTTTATATTAGATAAGTTACAATTAACATTAATGAGACTATGAAACATTAATTAATAAACACATGTATTGTTGGATTTTAAGCACTTTCACAGATTATAGATGCTATATTATTGTTTATAACATTAAAGACACAATGACTGAGTTATTATGTTGTCACTTCTAAGATGCTTATTTTATAAATGACTATGATCAGATTAATGAAGTCACTTAATTTTGTTCTTGACTTGTTTTTGAAAAGCTTATTCAATGGAACAATCAGTCGATCACTAACGAGGCATTGATCTGCTTTAGATCTGCTAATACAACAAACATAATGAACTGTGTATGAGTTATAATAATAATAATAATAATAATGATGCATTTTATTTAAAGGCGCCTTTCAAAGCACTCAAGGACAGTACAACAAAACAGGAGAAAATTTAGTGCAAATGAGGATAAATAAATAAATAAATAAACAGGAGAGAGATGCAGTAATGTGGTGCCGGCACAGAACTCCGACTCCGCAGTCCTCACCAAACAGGAAGTCAACCGGGCCGGGTCAGGCAGGGTCGAGCTTCCAGGGTGAGAATAGAGCGATATAGGCAGGAGTGTGATTATATGATTAGTCTGATACAGAGGAAGCCACTCAGAAGTGCACGATATCTGTCTGATGAAGGTGTTGATCTTAACGAGTCAGCTGAGTGAAGGTCGCACAGTGACATCATCAACTCAGTAACAAGACACTCGTCAATAAAATGTTTTTTATGAATCTGATGATCTAACAATAAACATTTTATTATGTTTGTTAAGTCATGTTAATAAGCAAGATTTTAATGACTTGACCTGCACAAAGAAAAATGACTCGGGTCACTGACTCGGACCGAACGAGTTCGATTAGATTTAAACTTAATTGTTATTAAAGTTACTGAGACAAAGAAACGCAGCTCAGCTTCAGACTGAAGGTTCAGACGTTAGAGAAGGTCTCTGCTGATTGGTCTGGTTGTTTTCAGGCTAAGAGAAGGAGCCAATAAGGAGATCCTCGGCATCATCGTGTCCTACAAAGTCAAAGTGAAGCTGGTGGTGTCCCGCGGCGGGTCAGTATCAGAGATCAGCTGAGCGGAGCGTTAAAGGCCGACTGAAACGTGGCTGTAACTGTCCGTTCATCACCAGAGAACCTTTCACTCTGATGAAGTCTAATTCATTTTAAGAACCGATGTAACGTTTCTCTCCTCGCTTCCTGTGTAAAGATGATTGACGCGGTGACATTTGGGCGCTCTGAGTATAAATATCCTCCTCAGACGGCGCTGACGGACTGACATCACACAGGAGTCGGCCTTTAACCGCTCTGCTGACTCCGTGACAGTTAATGAGCTCATCAATAGAAACAAGTAGAACTGCTGCTGCCGTGAACTAAAGCTGGTAAATGTTTATTGATTTCAGGCTCCTGGGAGATCTGGCGGCGAGGTAACCTTTCACGTGATGTCACATCAGACACACACATTCAAACACACACTGAGATTTACAAAGGTCACCTGAACGCCTCACTGGGCTAACATTAACACTGATAGATGTCTAAATGAAGCTGCGGTGGATTATTGGTGTTTTTATAACCTGATCATTTGCTTTCCAGCGACGTCTCTGTTGAGCTGCCGTTCACATTAATGCACCCGAAGCCGCTGGAAGAATCCTTCTTCAGAGACGGTGCGTCACGCTTCATCTGGAACCACATGTTCATCTCTCACAGACATAAAAACCAAACCAGAACCAGAACATTCTGCTGAACGACTGAAGTGTCTCCATGCAGCTCGTCTGCTGTGATCACAGTCAGATTCATAAAGTTTGAGGCCTTTAAATCCGACTCCACGACTCTCAACAGGTTCAGGTCAAAGATGTTTGCAGGTTAGTTTGACTCTTCAATGACGAAGGACAACAATCGACCATTATCTTGACCAGTATCTGCAGATCTCGTCGCCCACTTCAGACACTTTCAGCTCACAGTGACGACTTCAGCTTAATGAAGGTGTAAATCTGGTCTGAGATCAGTTAGTGATGTGTTCTCTCCTGCAGACTGAGATCACAGCAGACGAGCTGATGGAGACTTCTGATGTTTCTCTGCTTGTTTCTCTGTTTTAAATCAAAACCTTTATCATAAAGATATAATCAGGAGTCCTCACAGTGTGTCCTCCAGGAGACGTTCAGGTACTCATGTAAAAACAGACTCTGATAGTGGAAGTACTGATTCAGCTTCTATACTCCAGTAAAAGTAATAGAGTACAGTGGTGGGTGATTGCTTCCTGCAGTCACTGGCTTGTCGCCTGGTTCAGTTGATCACCAGCGAGACGAGACAAAGACGTAAAAGCCGTAAGAAGGCGTAAACAGACAGAGAGGGAGACTGGAATGTGGAGAAAAGGCGTGTTAGTGTCTCGTATCTGCAGAGAGTTTCTGATTTTCTCTCTTTGTTGCTGCTCGGGACGCTTTACCAACCCAACATGTGTCTATTTGACGTCCTGGGAATGAGACTCAACAATCAACTGTCTTTGTGGTGCGTTCAGGAACAGCTGGGACAAATCCTACTGATTCTACCTTTAACTTTAATAGTCTTTGAATTCTATTAATATGACGTGAGCTTCAGTTAGCTTTGAGCACAAATGTCCTTCAGAGGGAGACTTTTTACTCTGATACTCTGAGTACATGTCAGAGCCTGTAATCTATTACTTTACTGGAGGAAACAAGCTGAATCAGTACTTCTACTTTTACACATGTACCTGAACGTCTCCTGGAGGACGGACTGTGAGGACTGTGACACGTTTGTCATGTGGAAGGCAGCGTGCGATGACGCCAAATGAAAATAATCCATAATTCACATTTCTGTATCATCACCCAGAGCCGTAACTTACTGCTGGATATGAGTGTTTGAGGAAGTGTTTCATTTCTCATAACATTTTTCAAAATTCATTAAATTCCGTCTCTGTGAACATGCATCATGGTTGATGTGCAGAGAGCTGCAGACTGATGACAGCTAGAATCTGTGGTTTCACTGTCTAACCTCCTCGCTCTGTGCTGCAGCTCCAGATGAAGCTCAGATCGACACAAACCTGATCCAGTTTGACACAAAGTAAGCATCCGTCTCTCCCCGACCGACTGTCTGTCCGTCTGTCCTCCTCTGTGATCTGATTGGCTCTTCTCTGGTTTACGGCCTCGTCAATAACCCTGACAGCAGAGAGGGTTTCCTCTCCGCCTGCTGAAGCATTAGCTGTGATGGACTCGTCTCCGGAGTCTCAGCCTTAATGCGTCTTAATGCTCGCGGCTGTGAGCTGCAGCAGGAAATGGGCCTTAAACTGGAAACTCATCCTGCTGTCAGCGAGACTCAGAGAACGACTCCTGCGAGCCGACGAGAGGCAACGCTGCATTTTACTGCTCGTTAGTTCACACTCGCTCACATAACCACAAAACAACAAATAAGAATTTATTGACCAGCAGCAGAAATTAAATTCTTGTGAGGAGGAACATTCAGTGTTCGATACGAACTGACTGACACGTTAATGTTTCTGCACTTCATCCTTTTCGGACCTTTTCTCTGTGAGGCAGTTTCCTGCTGCCTTCAGGCTTTAAGCTGAGCTGATCTGTGGACAGACATGAACCTGATATCCATCTGTTCATCTGACTCTGGTGGAGGAAATCTAATTTAGGGACTTGATTCCTCTCGTGGCTCAACACATCGGTTTCACTTGTCTTTGTCCTCTTTGTCTCTAAACCTTCGACTGTTTCCTGCCTTCATCGCAAATCTGGACTTTTTTATGTTTCTTTGACCCAGTTCAGACCTGCTGCTAAATCCGTCCTGAGTGACCACTTGGGATGTGATGTCACTTCCTGCTCTGTATGAAACAATCCGTCCGTCTCTGAGACAAACAGACTCCATGTTTCTACTGAAAGACAGAAAGAAGTTCCTGTAGAACATTTGCTGAATGAACAAGAAGGTCCAAATAATGCAGAATGAGTCAGAGACAGAGTTTCACAGAGTTTATAAAGTGTCTCCAACTCAACAACTCACTAAACTGACACATTTGTTAAGGGAGTCTGGGGACTTTCTCCACGGGGACAAAGAAGTAGCCTATATTGTTACTGTTTAGTGTCTTTGTAACATGTGACATGTTTAGATCAATAACATGTTTCTTCTTTCATAAATGGAGTGTAAATGGTGACATCAGTGTAAACAGTGTGTTCAAACAGCTGATCAATGTTGGCAGGTAAGACTTTAGCACTTTAGACACAGAAGCAGACAGGCTGGTACAGACATGCTGCCACAAACTGACACTTTTTACAAGGAGACAAACAACTTCAGCTGAAAGATTTAATGCTGAATTTACAACAAGGACACAATGAGTTACAATCTGTCACAGACACAGTTTCACTACGTTATAAAGTTTGTTTAACTCAACAACTCTTAAAATCACCACATTTGTTAATGGAGTCTGGTGATGCTGTGGTGACTACGTCCATCCTGCCTGTTGTTTTGGCTTCTTCTTCTTCTTCTTGTTCCACAGAAGATGTCAGTTGAGGTCCTTCAAGTGTCTCATTCACACCTGTAATTAGAGCTGTCCAGGTGTGACCTGATCACTCAGGACGGATCTGGACCGGGTCTTTGATAGGTTTGTCATGAATTAACAATCTTAACCCTCTCCTTCCTCTCCCTCAGCGACGATGACATCATCTTCGAGGACTTTGCCCGTCAGAGGCTGATCGGGGCGAAGGACGACAAGGATGAAGACGAGGAGCCGGTGGACTCTCCCAAACTCAACGACAGATAAAGGCGCCGAGCGTCACCGCTGCCGTGCTGCTGTTGTTGTTTCGCTGCTGTTTGTAGTGTGGAGCTAACGGAGGTCACATTTAGGTCAAACCACAGTCTGGACACCCTTTAAACTCTCGGCGGTGCCGTGTTTGTGTTCTCGTTAATGTTCGTCCTCTCTCTGCGTCCTGCCGGGTGTAAAAAGCTAGAATACCGCAGCGTAGACATCAGTTGTGTTTTCAGACGGAGCAGCTCTCCCCTCCTTCGTCGGCCGGCCGGGGACTCGACCCGGCGACCGCGGCACCGTAACGACGGCTGGTAGCATGCCTCTAATGTCACTTTGTTCTATGTGTTTCCACTAGGGACCGAACAGGAGTAACGTTGTGTTGAGATTAGTTTCGATGTGTCGTATCAGAGGGTCTTCATTAACAACAACAACACTGCCAACTTTGGTTGATCTGGAACAGTTCACCAGCTGATGTTAACAGTCAGTGTGTGCAGACGAAGCTGCAGAGCGAAGAAACACCAGAAGAAGAGTCGACCCGCCGAGAGGACCTGAAACTGTCAGAGAGAGCCACCAATCAGCTAAGAGGAACTGGTGGCCTCGTTTGCATGATATACATCAATACTTTATATGATTAATTAATGTCATGAATAATCAACCTCTGACGATGAGGGCCCTAATTTTAAAGGAGCATACAAGTGTTTGTTATTGATCATTTTCTCAATCATCATCAGTATTTACATCGTTTCTCTTCAGTCTATAAGAATCTACAAAAACATGTAAGAGACACAAAATTATGAGACGTTACCAACTAACTGCTAATTAACTGTTACTTAATGAGTAGCTAATGATTAATTATTCAAGAAACAAGTGGGGAAGGACACTTATCAAAAGGTTATTGAAGCCTGGGCCTTATATTTACATGTGTTGGTGTGAAAAGTATTTAATACTTTAGTCGATCCACTGAATGTTTCTGTCTGTGAGGTTTTTATTCTACGAGCCTGACAACATTACAGAACCCGCTCCTACAGCGACACCTTTGTGTTGAATAATAAAATCCCTGAGCAGAAGTCTCGCTCTGAAATATCTCGAGATCACTCTGACGGTCACAGTTGCCCCAAAACATTTCACTGTGGTCGTGTAGCAGCCGCCAGCTGAGGCGACCTGGACTGATCCAAACGTGTTTACACACCAGAACAAGTGAACAGGGTTCAGGAATACCAGGATTCACTTTTAAATAATGGTCAATTAACTAATGGAGCACTAATTAGTAACTACTCAGTACTAAGTGTCACAACTGGGTGTGAACAGAAACAGAAACTAATGTGTAAACTAATAAGTAATAAAAGAGATGGTTCTGGCCCGGTGCAGGTTCTGAGGATCTCCAGTACTTTCTGACAATTTAAAAGTATAGAGCATATTATTATAATGGCTTTAATTATGATTCATATGAAAGTCTAAAAACATCCCAGTTCATCTTTTTAAATAAAAAATTCATCAGTTTCATACAAATTAAATGTAAAAGTGAGAGTTTAAAGGAGCCGGGCTGAACCTTCAGGTTCTGCTGGGTTCATGATGTAGAGACTTGATGCTGACGACAGTTGGAGTCACTCATTAACTGGTTAAGCAGCAGTTTTTTCCTCATTTGTTCCCGAGTTCTGAAAATGTTGTGGTTCTTATTGTAACTTGTCACCAAATCTAAGTCTGGTTACAGAAATCTGGTGTCAGACGGTTTTATAGTTTTAATCAGAGTACTTGTATCTGAGCTGAAACTCAGGTTTCACCACACGAGTATTTAAAACCGGTCTAAAAAGAAAACCAACACCACTGTCAAAAACCTGCAACTGTGAATTTAATGTCCTGTATTTTTCCTCTTTATTACATAAAAAAAACAAGTTATCGTTGAGAATAAAGCTACAGAGGAAGTGAGATGTGTTGGATCAGAACGTTTCCCAGCTGACTCTCATGTGTCTGACTGTCCTTGAATGCACCAATCAAAGGCACTCATGTTGAATCACAACGTGCTGAAAACATCAAACATGAACTGTTTGTCTGCAGGCTGATTATAACGAACAACAGCATCAAAGAAAGAAAGTTAATTAAAAATCAGCAGGATGATTCAGAAAATGATCATCAGGGATGTGAAGCCGACAGGAAGTTAAAGAAAACCTTTAACGAGTTCATTAATCATGTGAAGTATCAGACTGGACAAATTAACACAGTGCGTGATTACTGAACAATTTAATCTGAACTTTGGAAGTAGAACAATGACTGAAACGTCCATGTGAGTCGATGTACAGTGTGTGTGTGTGTGTGTGTGTGTGTGTGTGTGTGTGTGTGTGTGTGTGTGTGTGTGTGTGTGTGTGTGTGTGTGTGAGACAGACTGAATGAAACTTTAACTCGACATTACAGGATAAAGATCAAAAACACCAAAACACGCCTGTAACAATGTTTTAATTGGCTTTTATTTTGACAGGGCCTGGAGGAAACCTGTATGTTCCACTGCATCTTTAATAAAGGGACGTTTGTGGCAACATGTGTGATTTGACAGTTGTGATGTTCTGACATAAAGATTAGAACAAAACTGTGGAAGCGGTCCTGAACTCGCCTGCTGGATCCGGAGACGTGATAACGATGACGCATGTTTTCTGGATGTTCGACTTCCTTCCTTCGGTCTGTGTCTGTAGACACCAATGAAACAGTTTTGGACCCAAAAGAAGAAGAATTAAACGATTCAAATTATATTAAGTAGATGTACGTACGACAGAGAACCGTCGACTTGTGAGCTGAACTAATTATTACAACAAACAGCATCGTGCTGAAACTGTTTCAGTTCACGTTTAAATCTGCACGTATTTCAACGACTGGTGAGTTCTGAGGTGTGACGTATAAAACACACCCATCAAACATGATCGACAGCGTAAAACACTACTTTTGATAAATATCAAAACCCAACATGATGTCATGTCAATATCTGAACTTCACTGGATGTCACAACATGTAACCTCAAGCAGGAAACCTTCGCACTTGCTGTTTGTCAGCAGGAGAAACTTTCACCATCTTTATCGTTTTCCTTCTGCGCTTAAAAATCCTAAAAAAGCCGTTTCGAATTTCTTTGGTCCGAACGCCGTAGATGACGGGGTTGACTGTCGCTGGGAACAGAATGTACATGAGTCCCATGAAGGTGTTGACGTCCGTCGGTAGCGGGATGTTCAGGTTGTGAGAGAGGAATGTGACACTTCCCACCAGGTAGAAACACATCATGACGATCAGGTGAGTGCCGCAGGTGTGAAACGCCTTCCAGCGGTCCTCGTCGGCCACCGCTGCCTTCAGGACGACGCTCAGGATCTTCATGTAGGAGAGGAAGATGAGCGGTATGTCAACGCCCACAAAGCAAACGATCACAGCGAGGCCTGCCGCGTTGCTTTTGTCCGTGCTGTCGCACGCCAGGCTGACCAGAGCCATGTGGTCACAGTAGTAGTGCTGGATCGTGTTGGAGCCACAGAACCGCAGCGAACCTGCCAAACCGACCAGCGTGGCCATGATGGAGCCGCTGCGGACCAGAGTGAAGAGCAGCAGCTTCACGAACATGGAGGGGCCAATGAGTTCCGTGTAGCGCAGCGGCTGACAAATGGCAACGTAACGGTCCAGCGCCATCGCCAACAACAACGTTGACTCCAGTGACGACAGGAAGTGAGTGAAGAACATCTGAGTCAAGCAGCCAGCCAGCGAGATCTCATCCCTGTCGAACAGGAGGCTGAGGAGCATCTTGGGGACGATGGCGGTCACCATGAGAACGTCGACGATGCACAGTGTGCAGATGAGGAGGTACATGGGGCTGTGCAGGCTCTCCACGCTGCGGATCACGTACACCACCAGGGAGTTTCCCAGCAGCACCGACAGGTAGGAGGCGGAGAACGGCAGCGCCAGCAGCCGGCGGTGTTTCTGCAGCTCAGGAAAACCTCTGAACACGAAGGTGCTGTGGGAGAAGTTGTTGCCCAGCGACGCGTCCAACATGGCGCCGGCTTCACCTGAACAGTAACAGTCCAGACAGAAAACTTTCATCTGTGTGTTTAATTAATCAGATTACAGACGACAGCAGGAGTGTGAACGTTCTGCATCTATAACTCAGCCAACACATTCAGAACAACACGTTTCATATGATCATCTCATTTATTCAAGAATCAGCATCAGTGCACGTCTCCAGCAAACACTTTGAAATCAGAAGAATGTGTTTTATTGAGATTATTGTTTTAATTATTAAAGTATGAGTTAATCACTTCTGACATATTAAAGTACAAACACTATATTTCCTCACTCACCTCTGCGAGTGTTTGGCCATGTAGCTGTTAATGTTGCTGCTGTCGTGGTCGTAACTAGTTGCTGAGAAGAACAGTGGAGATTTATTTTATTTACATCACAACTCGTGCAGTGAAGTGTAATAATTATTCCATAAACACCTTTCAGTTGTAAACATATCAAATCAATATTTCAACAGTCAGAGCCGGACTGACGGTAACTAAATGATCTTGTTATCACAGTCGACGGTAGAAATCCAAGATTAGATGGAACAGCATTACAGAATGAAGACTGAGCATAATGAGATGAATTTAGTTTTCATGGAGTTGTTGAGAGTGAAGTGACTCGGCAGTCGAGTCACTTCACTCTCAACAACTCCATGAAAACTGAAATCAGCCTGCGTCCTGATCATGACGCAGTTTCACTGTAACTCCACTTCAATGAATAAACAGTGTTCTCATACCAAACTTCCATTTTACACCATGTGTCAGACTGACTGTCACACATAATCTGTGCAGGTGAAGGAGTCAGTGTAAGAAATACTGCGGTGGCACTCGTACGTAATGCTGACGGACACATGGACCGTCCTCGTGTTGCTGCTGAAGGACGACATGACTGGAAGAATTCATAACGAGCGTTTTCCAACCTCAGAAACATGCACTCATATTCACAGTAGACACCTGCTGATGAGACACAGCGTTCCACCTGTCACACCATTATTATGTTATCTTATCATGTCACATAACCTGCTGACATATAGTCTAATAGCTGCATCGTGTGTTTCAGGTGCAGAGAGAAATTAAACCTCCTCTGGAGGAACGTGGATGCTTTTGGTGCTTCAACCTCGTGTGGTCAGACTGAGTGTCACAAAAAGAAACACTTGAAATGGTTTCACTTCGCTGGACACACATTACACACACGACAGAATAAAATACTGTAGCTCACTTTCACTCTGTACAGGTAACACACACACACACACACACACAAACACACACACACTATATGATCATACTTTCTCTTTCAGCTTCACTTGATTTCTTTCACTAAACTGTCTTTTGTTTTGCAGCTGCGAGTGAAACACTTCAGCTGATGATTCACATTAAACCCTCGACAGCTCAGTCAGGCATCATGCTATTAACAGACAGAACGACGAAGCAGAACATGTGAAGTGAATGAAAAAGGTGTATTGTTGAAGCTGTAAGTATTGAACTGATGTCATCAGTGCAGAGAGACAGCACATACAGTGAATTTCTCACTAGTCAGTCAAACTAAATAAATCACATCCGTATCATATTTTTGTTAATTGTAGATTTCGTATGTAAAATCAGAATCTGTCATTAACGGCAGTAGTTACCAAAAACACGAGGAAGAAGCATCAAGTGAAAATATTCAAGTAAATTTGATTATTACATGTTGTTTACAAAAACTTTTAAATCAGTTTTACCTTAAAACACTTAAATAATAAACATGAATAATAAAAAAATCAATGATAATAATACATAATCAGAATTACAACGACACAGTTCTATTAATGAGCAAACAAACTGAAAATATGAGTAAAACATCATGTCGGAAAATTGTACTTGAAATTTGAACTCTTTGATATCAATCAATCGTTGGTTAATTATTGAAGTTCCTACCTGCTGAGGCTCATCAGCCGGTCGTCAGGAGGAACTCCGTCCTCTCTCCCTCCATCTTATACCTGAAGTCCAAATGTCCCACAGGAGGACTGACCACAAACGCAGCAGCGCTGATTGGCTGAATCCTGTTGGAGTCTCCAGAGTTCAATCAACCCGCTGACTTCATGTAGAGTTTATTTAAAATCTGTGATTCTAAAGATCAGAGCTGAAATACTCGATGTCTTCTTTGACTCCCGGAAAGAAAAACTGAAATTGTGATATTTTTATGGTTTACGTGACATATTCATCTTTTTATGACTTCAAGTTATTTATTTGGCAAAAACTTTGGACATTTCATTATTTTGTGGCACCTTATGGATCCAAGCAATAATCAATCAATCAATCAAGGAAGCAACTGGTGAATTAACTGATGCTGGAACTTGTTCAGTCAGACTGATCAATCACTGCGTCTCGTTGATGACTTATTGATTAATTTAATGACAGCAGAAAGTCTTCCATGTTTCTTGTGTCATGACGACTTGTTCTTGTTATTAAATAACACATTATTTAACAAATTAAAACAACTTTATTAGCGCTGCGGTTTATTCTGTTCTTTCCTTTTTATGGCTGACAGTCTGATATTATATTATATATGATATATATTGTCACCTGCAACATTAGTGAAGCAGTATCTCAGAGGAAGCAACATGTTAACTGGTTAAACTGTAAAATCTAATTAGTCTGCGGCTCGTCCCTTCAGGAGCCTCAGTCGGCAGTTTGTTGTCATCGTTCCTCGAAGCTAATTGGCCCCGAGGTCAAAACAGCAGAGTTTATTTCCCTCTGAGAAGGACGCTGGGATTAATTATCTGCTCTGCTTAATTAGTCCGACTGGAGGCACTCAGAGCTGCAGCTCTAATTAGATTTTTGTGACTCCAGTTTTAATAAATACACAAGCCGACAACTCAGCTGACGTCAGTTCTTCCTCCTCGTCTTCATTTCACCTGTTTCATTTTGTTCTGTCGTTCTCTGAGGAACGAGAAGCCACAACAAGTTCAGTCGCTGTGATCCTCCAGGTTTTATTTTCCTCGTCAATGTTCTTAATCAGGACGATGTAACTAAGTACTTTTACTCAAGAATAGGAGTAAAAAAAATATTCAAATTTTTTTTTTAACCATTTAATCATGTTTTGTATCTCAATTGATTACATGCCTTTATAGTGACGTATAACAGTGATTGTATTTGAATCATTTAGTCTGACGGTGCTCAAAATAAAGTGAAACCTTAAAAGAAATATACGTTTTGTCAACTGAAATAATGACTGAAGTCAAATTCAAACTATCATCAAGCCTGACGGACTGACCTGCTCACAATCAGTCCACAACACTGATTGAATTTAGAAAATCATAAAACATGTTTAGTTGTTTCAGGACTGATACTGAAGTGGCAGTTAGTAGGAAATCAACACCTGCTGTGTCTCAGTTCAGGTCTGCATCCTTCAGAGGAGCATTTAAAGGCCAATTCAGTCACAACGCCACATGAAGTCTGTCCCAGTCTGAAGGCTCCTCCAGACGCTCCTTCTTCTCCCTGTTTTTGGAGGATTCACCGCTACGATCCTTCGTGTCCTCACATATCCCAAGATTCTTTGCACTCCCAAAAAAGAAGAAACAAAGAGTAAATGGTGACATCATGTGGTGTAGATCGTCACTTTCGTGTGCCTGGGCGTCAGAAATCGTGAGGGTAAAACATCTGGTGATGCAACCAGGAAATGCTCCAAAGGCTAGACCGTCACATTTAACAATGGCTGACGAGGTTAACAAGGTCTCTCTGAAGGACTCGCCTTCAAAGACCACAAAGGCCGAGTCCTTCAGAGGATGCAGACCCTGAACTGAGACTCAGCGACTGTGTTGTATCGGTTTAGAGGCCTAACCATACACCTGAGTGAGAAACAGTATTGTCAAAGATGGCAGTTATAGGTCTGACCAGGACGGAGTTTGAACCCACAATCTCTTGAGCGGTAAAAGCCACAGTTCCATCCTGGTGTCCATCCCACTGAGCTCCTGTCACAGTCAGTACTTTATTTCACATATCAGGCTTATGCACAGTACAACATTGAAAGATAAACATGTTATGTGTCAACTGAACTGATGACTGAAGTCAAGTTCAATCTATCAGCCTACAGATTAAAATAAAGTTAATAATGAAACCAGTGGAGCCAGCTGGCTCACCGGACTTACCTGCTCACTGCTCCCTCCGGGATCCGCTCTGGCACAATCAGTCCACGAAGCAAATTCCACAAGCAAACCAATGAACGCAACGATTGAAGTTTGATGGAAGCAATTTTAAAGTTAGTTTTGTTTTTGGTTTTGAACCCACACACTGTTGTCACCTACCTGTGGTTGTCTGAGCTGAGGTTTGATCCCACGTCTCAGCGTTGCAAGTTGACGTCTTAAGCCACCGGACCATCTTCAGCACTGAGCACTCCAACAACCAGAGAGAGGAAGAGCAGCAGACTGAAGGAGGAACGAGAAGAAAAGTCAGAATGAAACTGGACAGAACTCCAAACAGTCCAAACTTCAGATTGGAAACTTTCGACCTTTATCTCTACTCCTGCTCAATGGTTCAATTTCTGCTTGAACCTAAAAACAAATCTATTGTGTCTTCCAGAAATTAAAGTCCAAAGAAAAACATAAATATTTCTTTGTTTTTGCATCTAATCAATTACATTTTAAATGTGCGAGCTCGCCCCAGGTAAGTCTCGAACTGAGATCACTATGTTGTCAGTCAGTTCTTCACCACTGAACCATTTTCAGCACTGACAACAACAACCAACAGTTTGAGTTCTTCCTTCAAACAGCACAGTTAGACTTCAGGGTTTAAAACATGTAGAGATCAAATTATTATCTGTGTGATCATCCACATATGACACAAAGCTCAATAGTCTAGCTGGTGTGTGGCTCAGGGATTATTTGTTCAAATCCTGCTTGTACATTTTCTGCATTCAAGTCCAAACATTTATATCCACATGAATTCTAAATGCATGAGACACCGAACATGATCAAATATAGGAGTTACATCTGGCAGGGTTTGAACCCATGCTATCCTGCACTGCAGAAGCCCACTGCCTCTTGTTTTATGCACTGAGCTAGTCACTGTTTCACATCCTGCTTGGACCTAAATATTTACTCTCAAGACGTTTTTCTTTGTTTTCCCATTAAACTGTTTTAGACTTTGGTTTGACATGTTGGATCTGAACCCCGGGTCACCTCTTCAGTGTCCTCAACCACTGGACCATCCTCAGACTGACATTATCAACCAATCAGGAAGTTAAAGAAGATCAAGAAAGTAAACACTGCTTCAGTTAAATATGATGTTTCTCTGCTGTTCGGCCTCATGAAGCTGAGCCTTCAGACTGACTCCTGCTGTTAGAGGTGTTTGTGCAGCGTCACACTGACATCTAGTGACGACACCACAGGCTGTTTCTTCCTGTTGATTGTTGACATCATGTCACGTTTCAGATTGTGGTAGAAAGAAACGATTAAAGATGAACTGTTGTAAATTATAAGATCAATTTCATTATATTTCTTGTTATGAATACATGACAAACCATTTGGTTTTACCCATAAACATTTATTGTTATTACAAAATATCACAGTTTGAAAACTTAAAAACACAAAATCAATTGAAATTGAAACCCATAGTCTCCATATATAAGCAAGCAATAAAAATCATGGACCAAAAACCAATGAAACTGCCACATCTTAAGGAAACACAACCTTCTCACTTTTGAAAATTTTATTAACCTCAGTATTTTAAGATTTGTTTTTAAATGTTTAAATAATCATGTGTCAACACTGTTTTCTGAAGTGGCCATCAGGCGTCAGAGCTCTCACAGAGCGACCACACGAGCATCCACTTGTGGTGATTGTCTCATCCCACTATGCAAGACTTCTTTAGGCCAGTCTGTCTTTAAATAAATAAATAAAAATGATTCTGTGTCAATGAGAACGTTTAATGATAAACAACATAAACAGGTTACTGTGATACTCAAAGTTTATTCTTAATATGGATACATATTTGCTAAATTCCCTAAATGTATTTGGTATGTCGTTATAATATAATAACAAAATTGTGTCAGGGAAATATTATTTAATGTTATTCTAAAATATTGAAAACATCTTGTTAAAATTAAACCTGTTTCATAAATTCTCATGAGGACACGACAGAAATTTATTTTAATATAGCAGCAGCACAGACACTCACCTGTGTCTAATAAACATAAACTGTACTTTATTAAGAGGAGTAGCACTGCATCTGTGAACATTGATAAATAATGGACTATATATTTTCACATAAATAATCAAATATATCTCCGGAGACATTTTATACTGTATATTTATCAGACATACTGTATGTAATTTCAACGTGTCCAGAGTTCTTGTTTTTGTTCCTCTAATTACCTTTCTTTGACTTTCTTGTTAAAAGATGAAGAGAAGAGAAAGAATCCAGTCTTACGGTCCTGTAGAGTCGACACTGAAACATCGTTTAAATTCATGGCACTCTGCAGAATCCTACAACTGAACTCCAAATACTTCTTAACTTGTGAATTTTTAAAGTTTGGCCCTCTGAGCAAAATTTCAGTATTTTAGTGATTCTCCATATGATCATTCTAAACCTCAGCAATCACTTATTTTTCACTTGGTTGAGATGAAATTTGTCCTGAACCTCACAGAGAACCTGGTGATCATTAACAACATGTTTTCATTTAAGTACTTGTTACTGAATGTTTGCAGTCATCAAATTAATTAGTAATTTTTTATCCAAACACAGAATCTGTCATTTTTTTTCTTCCAAAAAGTCATAGTTCAGTTCATAGTCTAGTTTTCACTTTCTTTCGACCTAATTTTACTCATGTGTATTATTGTATGTTGATAAAGGTTATCAGTCATCCAGGCCATGGTAATTCTAAGTGCTGTATCTTAGGCAACTGGACTTGTTTCAGTTTGTTGAAGACGTTTCATGACTCATCTAAGAGGCTTCTTTAGTTCTAACTAACTTGAGGGAAACTGCAGGCTTTTAAACCCTGTGTGGGAATGTCCTTACATAACGTGGGAGTGTCCTTACATAGTGTGGGAGTATTTTACATAGTGTGGGAGTATTTTACATAGTGTGGGAGTGTCTTTACATAGTATGGGAATGTCCTTACATAACGTGGGAGTGTCCTTACATAGTGTGGGAGTATTTTACATTGTGTGGGAGTGTCCTTACATAGTGTGGGAGTGTCCTTACATAGTGTGGGAGTGTTTGTACATAGTGTGGGAGTGTTTGTACATAGTGTGGGAGTGTTTTTACATAGTGTGGGAGTGTCCTTACATAGTGTGGGAGTGTCCTTGCATAGTGTGGGAGTGTTTTTACATAGTGTGGGAGTGTCCTTACATAGTGTGGGAGTGTTTGTACATAGTGTGGGAGTGTCCTTACATAGTGTGGGAGTGTTTGTACATAGTGTGGGAGTGTCCTTACATAGTGTGGGAGTGTTTGTACATAGTGTGGGAGTGTTTGTACATAGTATGGGAGTGTCCTTGCATAGTGTGGGAGTGTCCTTGCATAGTGTGGGAGTGTCCTAACAGAGTCGATCAGGGCACTTGTGAGCTCTGAATTTCAGAGTCATTATTTGGGTTAGGGATACATTGGGCTGAGACTGGGCCCACAAAGAGAGAGGGAAAGGAGGAGCTGAGAAAACATAAAAACATAGTCATTCCCCATGTCGCGGCAACATCTGAGAATCTGGCTTAAATCTCAGTCCTGGACTGAAGACCTGAAAACACTGAAACGCACATTGGGAGTCACAGTCATTGCACCACCTTCTGGCAACAGGAAGTAAGCTTTGAGTGACAGACATCATTTGGTATACATGCAATTTTAATAGTGAGTTCTCCACTGGTATCCTGAAATATAACATATTATTCACCATGTGAACCTTGTCAACCTTTTGAGGTACAGTTGCGAGGCCACGGCTGCTGCACACCTCAGTGAGTAAAAGGATGCGAGGCTCCATTCAACTTTGCAGCTTTGAATATTTTTGGTGTTACTAACTTCTCACCAACTTCTTTCTTGTCCTGCCGTACATGAGCTTTCATAGAACATAGATACTTTATAATGGTCTCTTAAGAATTGGGAACCAACATGTCAGTGTCTTCAGGATGTGCTGTCGGATCTCGGCGGTTCTGATCCCGTAAATGATCGGGTTGAAACAGCTTGGGAACAGCAGATACATGGTGCTGGTGAAAACCCGAATGGCTGCAGGAAGACCGTTTCTGATCCGGTATGACAGGAAAGCAACAAGTGCAATGGTCAAGCTGACAGTGATGACCACGATGTGGGTGATGCAGGTGTGAAGTGCTTTGACACCTGACCTGCCAGACTTGAACACAGAGCTGAATATCACCACATAGGAGGCAGTAATAACGATGAAGTCTGCGACTGGATTTAGGAAAATTGTCAGCAACCCCACCAGGTTGTTGATGGCTGTACTTCCACAGGCCAGCTCCACTAAGGCCATGTGCTCACAGAAACAGTGGTTCATCACATTTCCAGCACAGAATGACAAAGTTCCTGCCAGACTCACAAACAGTGTGACCAGGAGGACATTTCTGACCACTAGAGGGATTATAAACTTGAGGAATTTGGGTAAAGCCATGTGTTCATGGTAGTAGAGTGGTGTGCAGATGGCAAAGTAGCGGTCTAGTGCCATCCATACAAGCAATGTGGACTGAAAAGATGCAATAAAGTGAATGAAGTGCATCTGAACCAGGCAGCCAGTCAGAGAGATTCCCCTCCAGTCAAACAAGAAGCTCAGCAGCATGTTGGGGACAAAGAACAGCGGGAGGCTCAGGTCCACAAACGCCATGCCGGCTATGAGGATGCACATCGGAGAGTGGAGGCTCCTCTGTGAAATGACGACGTACAGCAGCAGGGAGTTGGCCAACAGTGACACAATGAACATGATGAAGAAGGGGATGAAGAGGACGGGCCTCAGTGCTCCGAGTTCACTGAAACCATCAAGGATGAAGTGTTTGTGTGAGGAGACGTTCTCCATCTTCCCTCCTCAGAAATCCTCCCTGTTCAGAGGTTTAGTGGAATCAGTCTGAAAACAGAGAGACCAAATGATTTGAACAATTAAATTCCAAACTACTCCAATGTACATCAGTGATCAGCAGCAATACAAGTCTTATCAGGTGAAGTGAATAACATTCATCATCTCACTATAATGCAATGTTCAACTGGGAAACCTCGACTGCTGGCCCGGCCACCCAAACACTGTTGCAGACAAAGTACAACTTGTCATTGCAATGGCACCACTGGATGACAGGGATGCCTTGAGGTTTTTTACTTGGTCTACAACGATCTTTGTTTGGGTGGTGCATGTGAAGCCCAAGGTTTCACAGCAGAACATATCATTGAATCAAGATGATCAATATTAGTCACTTAACGTGTTTGTCCTTGTAACATTGTAGATATTCAGAGTATGTTTCTGAAAGATGCCTGCAAGGTTTTTCAAAAACCCTAACCCTAACAAAAAAACAGACCAATCATAGGACTGAAGCCTGTTATCGCTCTCTGGGCCGGTACCCAGCAAACAACTACATCTAATTTACTAAATCAATTTAATTCATAATCTTAAAGTCACAAATTTACACAACATACAAAACTCTTTATTCCTCAACCTCAAGACAGATGAAACACAGAATGGCATTATGAAAAAAACAACACATTGAGTGAGCAAAGTGCAAAAAATGTAAAAATTAAATACATGAAATCAGAGCAATAACTTACAATGGGTTCTAATAGACTGATGTTTTGCATATGCAATGTCTGACAACACAGTGGAATAGGCATGATGATCAGATGACAACCACATGATTATCTGTGAATGTAACATTAACACAGTGACAGACAGCTGATGAGCCTTTTAAGGGTTTCACTGTATTTATTACCCCGTCATCTTGTCGATCACTGACTCTAAAAATATCTGAAAATGGAGAAAACAGTCAAATCAATTCCATTGTTGACACAGAAAAAAAATTCCAGTAATGCTCAGTGTTTTTTTTTTTAAATCATTTTTTTGAGTAACTTAATCATTTATGAAACGTGGAAAGATCTGTTAAGATCTTGTTTTAGTTGCTGGAAGAAAAGAAGAAACATTTAGGACTTTAGAAGTGACTTCACACTTTTCATGACCTTAAAATGCTCTGAAACAAGTAGCTTACTGTTTCCTGCATTAGCTTCAGTTTGACATTTTAAAAAAATTGGGAGCAAGACATTGCAATGACAAGTGTTTAGATTCTCAACATATTCTGGATAAATTCAGCAGAAAAATCATTATTTTACGTTGATCACATGAGACCCAAACTCATAATAATAATTTAAGCCTATCAGAATCTTTTGATGATGTTTCCTGATCTGGTGTTTTTGGGGCCACATTCTCTCTTCTCTGAGTCACTTTTCTTTACATTTAAGTTATTATTATTACTTTCCTACATGGTCTTCATATAATGCTACTCATGTCCACCTGTCTACCTCGTGGAGACAACCCAGTCAGAAGGAGATTAATCCTTAATTCCTGATCTTAATTTAGAGTTGAATGTTGTGCAGTTTGCAAAGACCTCTGAGCCAATTTTGTGTTATCTTCAGCTGTTTGTATCAATCTGACTTGACTTTAAAACAGTTGTGCTCAGAAACAATAACGGCAAAATGTAATATATTTTTAAAAATATTTAACAGTAAGTCTGTGTTCTGGCTACTCAGCAAATATTTACAAAGAATAAAACAACACATCAACAGCATGAAACATTTTGACAAACAAACCTGACATAAAGCAGAGCTGGGTCATCTCTCCTCAGAGGGTTTGGTTTCAGACTGAAGAAACAATAGACAACACACTGAAAACAAAATGGGATTAATTCAAAGATTCAACCACTTCAGTGAGAAAATTAAACTTCTTTCAGGTTCAATAAAAAAGAGAAAATCATGAGAATTGAAATGTATTACAGTAAAGTAAATGTCTAAATCTATCTGGACTCAAACATGATGAGCTGCTCACAGTTCAGCTCTGATATCAGCAGGTTTTACTTGGTGCCGTCAAGGAGTTCATTACTGAATGTGACCCGCCTGCAGGTTAATGTCAGCCACTGAATCTCCTCCATCCACCTGTCCCTACTGAACACTGAATCAGCACTTTAATATCCTCCGTCTGAAGCTACCATTGGTTGAGAAGTTAGAGAATGCTGGAATGAAGGTCACCACAGTGTCATGCAATCAAAACACCAACAAAGTCCAGAAAACTTACAAAGTTGTTCCCAGTAAGGTAAAAGGGACAGAATGGAGCCTGAATAACCCTAACCTTAACTTTAACTTCAGAGTTGTTGCTACCTTGTGTGCACAGATTTGTAATTTGTTCTCTCAAACTGACAATTGAATCACTTTTTAAGTCTTTTGCTGTTCCTGTGGTAAGTTGTGAGCAGCAGCCACTGGCAGCTTGGTTCCGATGTTGAAGTGTTTGTGATCGATCCCTTTATAGTTGAGTGAGTCATATATTCACACATATATGAATATGACTCTGCGGATGACTGGGGAGAGTCCTGTCACTGGTTCAACATATCCAAGAAAGGGTGATTATCATTCTGAAATGGGGGGTCAGTGAAGCTTTAAGGTACGGTCAGAGACAACAGATTTAGAGGTGGGATAGTTACTGTACATAAACACCATCGAATAGTCGCCATCTGCATTCTGAGTGTTGGCCCCTAGCCTATATTTCCATCCGTCAAACGAATAAATGCTAACTCAGGCGGGAGGCAAAAAATCAAGGGACAACCCTGATTCTTCACTGACTGTTGACGCTGTGAGGTGTCTGGAGGACAACACATTCTGACTTACTTAAGTTAGATTCAATCATGACTGACCCACTTAGTTTGAATTCAATCATGACCAATTGATTTTCATTGTGTGAATAGAAGTCCAGGAGGTAGCTTCCAACTGTAAGGGGTCAAAGGTATGTGAGAAAATTACATAGGCTTCCTTTTGTTATTCTGTAAAGAAGATGTTTTATGACTGTTGTAAATGAAGGTAACCTCCTCTCTGTTCTGTACTTAAGGGATAACAATTTAGAGTCTGTGAGAGAACGCATTTACGCCTTCTACTCCACGCTGCGTGTTATTAAATGACATCTGATTCATACGCTGAAGTCTGAAGTTCTTCGGAGATTTAGCAACTCTCTACCTCACAAAGGAGAATTTCCACTACAGGTAACAGACGATTAACTGCTTAGCTAAGCTTGACCTGCATGCCAAATAATAAGAGATGACTAAGCACAGATCAAACTCCTTTTTCTTCTGTTAAGTAATCTGGCAAGGGAACCAATCAGAAGAAGTGGGTGACCTTGAGGAGAGACTCTTAAAAAAGGCCCTGACAGAAGGAACAGGGGGTGGCATTTGGTAAAACCTCGTAAGAGCAAAGGCTGAAGTTTTAATGGAGCAGAGGACAAGCATTTTGGCATTGTTTTGTCCTCAGATTTGATAATATCTGAACGCGGCCGCTTCTGATCCGGACTCAAGGCATTAGATTTTGTTTTAATAAAGATTGCTCTATTTCCACCCAGCCTTGCCTCCGCAGTATCCTTTATTATCGAACTACACGCCGACACCTTTGAAGAAGGAAGCCCAGAAACATCAGCTGCAACCCTTCTGGCCCACCAGTTCTTGTCCGCTGCTTCAAGAGACCTCTGGGCAAAATAAGCTTGAATCACTTCCTTATTTTATTTAGTTACTTTTGTTTATGGTTTGATTTGATTTGATAGGGACAGATATAACATACTCCAACAAACAGCTTTATGGTAGATACTCATTTACAATGCCCTTCATGAAGCTTCTTCCACTTTTCATCTTGACAACTTACCTCAGCGCCATTTTCCGGTGGCGGGTTCTTCGGTTGTTGCCAAACATGGATAAATGACCTTCTGAACACAGCAAGCAGCCTCTACAATGGAGACCTTGAACATGACCCACTCAGATTCCATATCCACAACCTCTGCTGGGAGGCACAAAGATTCTGAAGGTGGGAGCTGAAAACCCAACAGACCTCATTACAGCAGACAGCAGAGTCTGGACCTGAGGAGTCTGGACCTGAGGAGTCTCCTGTGTTGTGCTATTCATTTAGGAATAAGTTGTTTTGTCTCCCCATTGTACAAATCTTTGTAGTCCTGCTGCACTAAACAACATAAACTACATTACTCTGTTTATGTCTGGGTGTTTTGTCCTTAGGATGAACAAGGTTCTGACTCAGGGTGTTGGCGGGTTTAAAGTGGACCAGGATAAGATGTTGATTAAAGACCCTTCTGAGTTTCTCTGTTGATCCTCCAACATAAGGAATGACAATGTTGTTATGTTCTCCCATCTCCTCCTCTATTTCTGCTCTGGATCTTTAAGAGCACAAGCTGGGGGTCATCAGAACCCTAAACCATTGGGCTGAGACTGTGAATCTGGTCCAAATCTCAGTCCTGGACTGAAGACACTGAAATGCAAATTTGGAGTCACAGTCATTGCACCACCTTCTGGCAACAGGAAGTAAGCCTTAAGTGACAGACATCATATGGCATACATGCAATTTTAACGGTGAGTCCTCCACTGGTATCCTGAAATATAACATATTATTCACCATGTGAACCGTGTCAACCATTTGAGGTACAATTGCGAGGACACAGCTGCTGCACATCTCAGCGAGCAAAGAGATGCGAGGCTCCATTCAACGCTGCAGCTTTGAATAATTTTGGTGTTATTAACTTTTGACCAACTTCTTTCTTGTCCTGCCATAGATGAGCTTTCATAGAACATAGATACTTTATAATGGTCTCTTAAGAGTTGGGAACCAACATGTCAGTGTCTTCAGGATGTGCTGTCGGATCTCGGCGGTTCTGATCCCATAAATGATCGGGTTGAAACAGCTTGGGAACAGCAGATACATGGTGCTGGTGAAAACCCGAATGGCTGCAGGAAGACCGTTTCTGATCCGGTATGACAGGAAAGCAACAAGTGCAGTGGTCAAGCTGACAGTGATGACCACGATGTGGGTGATGCAGGTGTGAAGTGCTTTGACACCTGACCTGCCAGACTTGAACACAGAGCTGAATATCACCACATAGGAGGCAGTAATAACGATGAAATCTGCCACTGGGATTAAGAAAACTGTCAGTAACCCCAACAGGTTGTTGATGGCTGTACTTCCACAGGCCAGCTCCACTAAGGCCATGTGCTCACAGAAACAGTGGTTCATCACATTTCCAGCACAGAATGACAAAGTTCTTGCCAGACTCACAAACAGTGTGACCAGGAGGACATTTCTGACTACAAGAGGGATTATAAACTTGAGGAATTTGGGTATAGCCATGTGTTCATTGTAGTAGAGTGGTGTGCAGATGGCAAAGTAGCGGTCCAGTGCCATCCATACAAGCAACGTGGACTGAAAAGTTCCTATAAAGTGAATAAAGTGCATCTGAATCAGGCAGCCAGTCAGAGAGATTCCCCTCCAGTCAAACAAGAAGCTCAGCAGCATGTTGGGGACAAAGAACAGCGGTAGGCTCAGGTCCACAAACGCCATGCCGGCCATGAGGATGCACATCGGAGAGTGGAGGCTCCTCTGTGAAATGACGACGTACAGCAGCAGGGAGTTGGCCGACAGTGACACAATATACATGATGAAGAAGGGGATGAAGAGGACGGGCCTCAGTGCTCCGAGTTCACTGAAACCATCGAGGATGAAGTGTTTGTGTGAGGAGACGTTCTCCATCCTCCCTCCTCAGAAAATCTCCCTGTTCAGAGCTTTAGTTGAATCAGCCTGAAAACAGAGAGACCAAATGATTTGACCTTTGCAACGATCTTTGGGTGGGTGGTGTGTGTGAAGCCCAAGGTTTCACAGCAAAACATTTCGTTGAATCAAGATGATCAATATTAGTCACTTAACGTGTTTGTCCTGGTAATATTGTAGATAATCAGAGTATGTTTCTGAAAGATGCCTTCAAGGTTTTTCAAAAACCCTAACCCTAACAAACAAACAGACCAATCATAGGACTGAAGCCTGCTATCGCTCTCTGGGCTGGTACCCAGCAAACAACTACATCTAATTTACTAAATCAATTTAATTTATAATCTTAAAGTCACAAATTTACACAACATACAAAACTCTTTATTCCTCAACCTCAAGACAGATGAAAAACAGAATG
This sequence comes from Sparus aurata, assembly GCF_900880675.1. NCBI lineage: Eukaryota > Metazoa > Chordata > Actinopteri > Spariformes > Sparidae > Sparus > Sparus aurata. Next base: position 114,539 of record NC_044188.1, read on the forward strand.
ACATTATGAAAAAAACAACACATTGAGTGAGTAAAGTGCAAAAAATGTAAAAGTTAAATACATGAAATCAGAGCAATAACTTACAATGGGTTCTAATAGACTGATGTTTTGCATATGCAATGTCTGACAACACAGTGGAATAGGCATAATGATCAGTTGACAACCACATAATTATCTGTGAATGTAACAATAACACAATGACAGACAGCTGATGAGCCTTTTAAGGGTTCCACTGTATTTATTACCCCGTCATCTTGTCGATCACTGACTCTAAAAATATCTGAAAATGGAGAAAATAATAAAATGAATTCCATTGTTGACACAGACAAAAAATTCCAGTAATGCTCAGTGTTTTTTTTTTTAAATCATTTTTTTGAGTAACTTAATCATTTATGAAACGTGGAAAGATCTGTTAAGATTTTGTTTTAGTTGCTGGAAGAAAGGAAGAAACATTTAGGACTTTAGAAGTGACTTCACACTTTTTATGACCTTAAAATGCTCTGAAACAAGTAGCTTACTGTTTCCTGCATTAGCTTCAGTTTGACATTTTAAGAAAAATTGTGAGCAAGACATTGCAATAACAAGTGTTTAGATTCTCAACATATTCTGGATAAATTAAGCAGAAAAATCATTATTTTACGTTGATAACATGAGACCCAAACTCATAATAATTATCTTGTTATCTAAGCCTATCAGAATCTTTTGGTGATGTTTCCTGATCTGGTGTTTTTGGGGCCACATTCTTTCTTGTCGGAGTCACTTTTCTTTACGTTTAAGTTATTATCATGACTTTTCTTACATGGTCTTCATATGATGCTACTCATGTCCACCTGTCTACCTTGTGGAAACAACTCAGTGAGAAGGAGAAATAATCCTTAATTCCTGATCTTAATTTAGAGTTGAATGTTGTACAGTTTGCAAAGGCCTCTGGGCCAATTTTGTGTTATTTTTAGCTGTTTGTATCAATCTGACTTGACTTTAAAACAGTTGTGCTTAGAAACTATGAATAGCAACATTTAATATATTTTTAGAATATATTTAACAGTAAGTCTGTGTTCTGGCTACACAACAAATATCCACAAAGAAAAACACAACACATCAACAGCATGAAACATTTTGACAAACAAACCTGACATAAAGCAGAGCTGGGTCATCTCTCCTCAGAGGGTTTGGTTTCACACTGAAGAGACAATAGACAACACACTGAAAACAAAATGGGATTAATTCAAAGATTCAACCACTTCAGTGAGAAAATTAAACTTCTTTCAGGTTCAATAAAACAGAGAAAATAATGAGAATTGAAATGTATTACAGTGAAGTAAATTTCTAAATCTATCTGGACTCAAACATGATGAGCTGCTCACAGTTCAGCTCTGATATCAGCAGGTTTTACTTGGTGCCGTCAAGGAGTTCATTACTGAATGTGACCCGTCTGCAGGTTAATGTCAGCCACTGAATCTCCTCCATCCACCTGTCCCTACTGAACACTGAATCAGCACTTTAATATCCTCCGTCTGAGGCTACCATTGGTTGAAGAGTCAGAGAATGCTGGACTGAAGGTCACCACAGTGTCATGCAATCAAAACACCAACAAAGTCCAGAAAACTTACAAAGTTGTTCTCAGTGAGGTAAAAGGGACAGAACTGAGCCTGAATAACCCTAACGTCAGAGTTGTTGCTACCTTGTGTGCACAGATTTGTAATTTGTTCTCTCAAACTGACAATTGAATCATTTTTTAAGTCTTTTGCTGTTCCTCTGGTAAGTTGTGAGCAGCACCCACTGGCAGCTTGGTTCCAATGTTGAAGTGTTTGTGATCGATCCCTTTATAGTTGAGTGAGTCATATATTCACACATATATGAATATGACTCTGCGGATGACTGGGGAGAGTCCTGTCACTGCTTCAACATATCCAAGAAAGGGTGATTATCATTCTGAAATGGGGGGTCAGTGAAGGTTTAAGGTGTGATCAGAGACGACAGATTTAGAGGTGGGATAGTTACTGTACATAAACACCATCGAATAGTCGCCATCTGCATTCTAAGTGTTGGCCCCTAGCCTATATTTCCATCCGTTAAACGAATAGATGCTAACTCAGGCGGGAGGCAAAAAATCAAGGGACAACCCTGAGATTCCAACATCTGCTGGAAAAGTATTTAACTTTGTGCAGAGTGAACAGAAACAGCTCTAACTTTGGTTACATGGCCTGTAGACCCCCTGCAAAGAGGAAGAGCGGGTCTATCTCTCCATGACCAGAAGGCAAGCCGCAATGTGTCCTCTTAATCCAGGGTTCCACTGTAGTGTCTGTGTGTTTCTTATACATCCTGAGCTCTAAGACAATAGTGAATAGTGACAGGACAGGATGGGACCGGACCAGATGCTCTCCTGTAGACCCCCTGCAAGGAGGAAGAGCTGGTCTATCCCTCCATGACCAGGAGGAAAGCCACATTGTGTCTCCCTAAATCAGGGTTCCACAATCCGGCACTCTGAAATAAACTTTTTGCCAGCCTGGACCCAGACCTGTTTTCTCTTCCTGAGTTGCCAGAGGGTTTGCCAGAAAACTTCCTTAGGCTAACTGAAAATCCTTCTCCATAGCTTTCTCCACCTCCTCCCACACCCGACTTTTTCTTCACTGACTGTTAACGCTGTGAGGTGTCTGGAGGACAACACATTCTGACTTACTTAAGTTAGATTCAATCATGACTGACCCACTTAGTTTGAATTCAATCATGACCAATTGATTTTCATTGTGTGAATAGAAGTCCAGGAGGTAGCTTCCAACTGTAAGGGGTCAAAGGTAACAGACGATTAACTGCTTAGCTAAGTTTGACCTGCATGCCAAATAATAAGAGATGACTAAGCACAGATCAAACTCCTTTTTCTTCTGTTAAGTAATCTGGCAAGGGAACCAATCAGAAGAAGTGGGTGACCTTGAGGAGAGACTCTTAAAAAAGGCCCTGACAGAAGGAACAGGGGGTGGCATTTGGTAAAACCTCGTAAGAGCAAAGGCTGAAATTTTAATGGAGCAGAGGACAAGCATTTTGGCATTGTTTTGTCCTCAGATTTGATAATATCTGAACGCGGCCGCTTCTGATCCGGACTCAAGGCATTAGATTTTGTTTTAATAAAGATTGCTCTATTTCCACCCAGCCTTGCCTCCGCAGTATCCTTTATTATTGAACTACACACCGACACCTTTGAAGAAGGAAGCCCAGAAACATCAGCTGCAAGCCTTCTGGCCCACCAGTTCTTGTCCGCTGCTTCAAGAGACCTCTGGGCAAAATAAGCTTGAATCACTTCCTTATTTTATTAAGTTACTTTTGTTTATGGTTTGATTTGATTTGATAGGGACAGATATAACATACTCCAACAAACAGCTTTATGGTAGATACTCATTTACAATGCCCTTCATGAAGCTTCTTCCACTTTTCATCTTGACAACTTCCCTCAGCGCCATTTTCCGGTGGCGGGTTCTTCAGTTATTGCCAAACATGGATCAATGACCTTCTGAACACAGCAAGCAGTCTCTACAATGGAGACCTTGAACATGACCCACTCCGATTACATATCCACAACCTCCGCTGGGAGGCACAAAGATTCTGAAGGTGGGAGCTGAAAACCCAACAGACCTCATTACAGCAGACAGCAGAGTCTGGACCTGAGGAGTCTGGACCTGAGGAGTCTCCTGTGTTGTGCCATTCATTTAGGAATAAGTTGTTTTGTCTCCCCATTGTACAAATCTTTGCAGTCCTGCTGCACTAAACAACATAAACTACATTACTCTGTTTATGTCTGGGTGTTTTGTCCTTAGGATGAACAAGTTTCTGACTCAGGGTGTTGGCGGGTTTAAAGTGGGCCAGGATAAGATGTTGATTAAAGACCCTTCTGAGTTTCTCTGTTGATCCTCCAACATAAGGAATGACAATGTTGTTACGTTCTCCCATCTCCTCCTCTATTTCTGCTCTGGATCTTTAAGAGCACAAGCTGGGGGTCATCAGAACCCTAAACCATTGGGCTGAGACTGTGAATCTGGTCCAAATCTCAGTCCTGGACTGAAGACACTGAAATGCAAATTTGGAGTCACAGTCATTGCACCACCTTCTGGCAACAGGAAGTAAGCCTTAAGTGACAGACATCATATGGCATACATGCAATTTTAACGGTGAGTCCTCCACTGGTATCCTGAAATATAACCTATTATTCACCATGTGAACCGTGTCAACCATTTGAGGTACAATTGCGAGGACACAGCTGCTGCACATCTCAGCGAGCAAAGAGATGCGAGGCTCCATTCAACGCTGCAGCTTTGAATAATTTTGGTGTTATTAACTTTTGACCAACTTCTTTCTTGTCCTGCCATAGATGAGCTTTCATAGAACATAGATACTTTATAATGGTCTCTTAAGAGTTGGGAACCAACATGTCAGTGTCTTCAGGATGTGCTGTCGGATCTCGGCGGTTCTGATCCCATAAATGATCGGGTTGAAACAGCTTGGGAACAGCAGATACATGGTGCTGGTGAAAACCCGAATGGCTGCAGGAAGACCGTTTCTGATCCGGTATGACAGGAAAGCAACAAGTGCAGTGGTCAAGCTGACAGTGATGACCACGATGTGGGTGATGCAGGTGTGAAGTGCTTTGACACCTGACCTGCCAGACTTGAACACAGAGCTGAATATCACCACATAGGAGGCAGTAATAACGATGAAATCTGCCACTGGGATTAAGAAAACTGTCAGTAACCCCAACAGGTTGTTGATGGCTGTACTTCCACAGGCCAGCTCCACTAAGGCCATGTGCTCACAGAAACAGTGGTTCATCACATTTCCAGCACAGAATGACAAAGTTCTTGCCAGACTCACAAACAGTGTGACCAGGAGGACATTTCTGACTACAAGAGGGATTATAAACTTGAGGAATTTGGGTATAGCCATGTGTTCATTGTAGTAGAGTGGTGTGCAGATGGCAAAGTAGCGGTCCAGTGCCATCCATACAAGCAACGTGGACTGAAAAGTTCCTATAAAGTGAATAAAGTGCATCTGAATCAGGCAGCCAGTCAGAGAGATTCCCCTCCAGTCAAACAAGAAGCTCAGCAGCATGTTGGGGACAAAGAACAGCGGTAGGCTCAGGTCCACAAACGCCATGCCGGCCATGAGGATGCACATCGGAGAGTGGAGGCTCGTCTGTGAAATGACGACGTACAGCAGCAGGGAGTTGGCCGACAGTGACACAATATACATGATGAAGAAGGGGAGGAAGAGGACGGGCCTCAGTGCTCCGAGTTCACTGAAACCATCGAGGATGAAGTGTTTGTGTGAGGAGACGTTCTCCATCCTCCCTCCTCAGAAATCCTCCCTGTTCAGAGCTTCACTTGAATCAGCCTGAAAACAGAGAGAGACCAAATGATTAGACGTTTGCAACAAATTTGGGTGGGTGGTGTGTGTGAAGCCCAAGGTTTCACGGCAAAACATTTCGTTGAATCAAGATGATCAATATCATTCACTTAATGTGTTTGTCCTGGTAATATTGTAGATAATCAGAGTATGTTTCTGAAAGATGCCTTCAAAGACCCTAACCCTAACAAAAAACAGACCATTATAGGGCTGAAGCCTGCTATCACTCTCTGGGCCGGTACCCAGCAAACAACTAAATCTAATTCACTAAATCAATTCAATTTATAATTTTAAAACCACAAATTTACCCAACACACAAAACTCTTTATTCCTCAACCTTCAATTCAAAGAATGAAAACATAACTAATGGATGTTGTAGCTGAAACACAGAATGACATCATGAAAAAACAAAACACTGAGTGAGTAAAGTGCAAAAAATGTAAAAGTTAAATACATTAAATCATTTTTTTTTTCTTTTTGAGTATGTCAATCATTTACGAAACGTGAAAAGATCTTCTTTAACTTGCTGGAAGAAAAGAAGAAACATTTAGGGCTTTAGAAGTGACTTCACACTTTTCATGACCTTAAAATGGTCTGAAACAAGTAGCTTACTGTTTCCTGCATTAGCTTCAGTTTGACATTTCAAGAAAAATTGGGAGCAAGACATTGCAATGACAAGTGTTTACATTCTCAACATTCAGAAGAAAAATCATTATTTTATTATCTCGTTATTTAAGCATATCGGAATCTTTTGGTGATGTTTCCTGATCTGGTGTTTTTGGGGCGACATTCTCTCGTGTCTGAGTCACTTTTCTTTACATTTATGTTATTATCATTACTTTTCTTTCATGGTCTTCATATAATGCTACTCATGTCCACCTGTCTACCTTGTGGAGACAACCCAGTCAGAAGGAGATTAATCCTTAACTCCTGATCTTAATTTAGAGTTGAATGCTGTACAGTTTGTAAAGACCTCTGAGCAAAATTTGTTATTTTTAGCTGTTTGTATCAATCTGACTTGACTTTAAAACAGTTGTGCTTAGAAACAATAACGGCAAAATGTAATATATTTTTAAAAATATTTAACAGTAAGTCTGTGTTCTGGCTACTCAGCAAATATTTACAAAGAATAAAACAACACATCAACAGCATGAAACATTTTGACAAACAAACCTGACATAAAGCAGAGCTGGGTCATCTCTCCTCAGAGTGTTTGGTTTCACACTGAAGAGACAATAGACAACACACTGAAAACAAAATGGGATTAATTCAAAGATTCAACCACTTCAGTGAGAAAATTAAATTTGTTCAGGTTCAATAAAAAAGAGAAAATCATGAGAATCGAAATGTATTACAGTAAAGTAAATGTCTAAATCTATTTGGACTCAAACATGACGAGCTGCTCACAGTTCAGCTCTGTAGATATCAGCAGGTTTTACTTGGTGCTGTCAAGGAATTCATTACTGAATGTGACCCGTCTGCAGGTTAATGTCAGCCACTGACTCTCCTCCATCCACCTGTCCCTACTGAACAATGAATCAGCACTTTAATATCCTCCGTCTGAGGCTACCATTGGTTGAAGAGACAGAGAATGCTGGACTGAAAGTCACCACAGTGTCATGCAATCAAAACACCAACAAAGTCCAGAAAACTTTTTCAGCAAGAGAAGAAAGACAGAACGGAGCCTGAATGACTCAACATCAGAATTGTTACTACCTTGTGTGCACAGATTTGTAATTTGTTCCCTCAAACTGACAATTCATGCCATTAATCATTTTTTAATTCTTTTGTTGGTCTGTTGGTAAGTTGTGAGCAGCACCCACTGATAGCTGTGTTCCAGTGTTAAAGTGTTTGAGATCATTCACTTTATGGTTGAGTGAGTCATATATTGACACATATATGAATATGAAACTGCGGATGACTGAGGAATGTCCTGTCACTGGTTCAACATATCCAAGAAAGGTGATTGTCATTCTAAAATAGCGGGTCAGTGAAGCTTTAAGGTGCGGTCAGAGACAACAGATTTAGAAGTGGGACAGTTACTGTACATAAACACCATCGAATAGTCGCCATCTGCATTCTGAGTTTTGGCCCATGGCCTATATTTCCATCCGTCAAATGAATAAATACTAATTCAAGTGAGAGGCAAAAAATAAAGGGACAACCCTGAAAGATTCCAACACCTGCTGGCAAAGTGTTTAACTTTGTCAAGAGTGAACAGAAACAGCTCTAACTTTGGTCACATGGCCTGTAGACCCCCTGCAAGGAGGAAGAGCTGGTCTATCCCTCCATGACCAGGAGGCATTGTGTCACCTTAATCCAGGGTTCCACTGTAGTGTCTGTGTGTTTCTTAAACATCCTGAGCTCTAAGACAATAGTGAATAGTGACAGGACAGGATGGGACTGGACCAGATGCTCTCCTGTAGACAAGTGTGGGAATGCCACATTGCAAAGGGCCCCATGACCAGGAGCTGTTGATCAGCTCTGAAATGGGCATCAGAGATAACCTAGATAACCTACAGGAAGGAGCCCACACCAGAGGTTAGGAGCTAAGTCAACATATATACTGTCATCAAAGTATAGAGAGACCATCCTGTTCACCTAAACTGACATCAGCAAATTTAAGTTACACCCACAAGAGTTACTAAATGGGGGTGTGAGGCAGACCCATCCTCCCCTTCTTCCATTGGATAGATAAACCTTTAATCCACCAAAGTGAGGTAGGTGGGTATGGAAAATAGACTCTAAAAAGGCCCGCACACCAGAGAAAGGGTGGTGATCACTGCCCTCCCTGGAAGACATCGCCAGTGCACGGTGTCTTAGCAGGGCAAGGAAAATAGCCGCTGACCCCTCACACCCTGGACGAAACCTGTTCAACCTCCTGCCCTCGGGCAGGATGTACAGGTGCCTAAAATGCAGGACTAATAGATTGAAGAACAGTTTCTATCTCTGGGCTATGAGATCCCTCAACTTCAAACTCCTAACACATAACATTATCACTTGACACGTATGACTGGATGACTGAATTGACTGAATGTATGCCTGTACAGTGTTATATATTGCTATTTATTTATATCTTTTTATCCTTTTATCGATGCACTGATAGGAGAAGCACTCCTAAATTTCATTGTGTACTCGATGTACAATGACAATAAAGGCTTTCTATTCTATTCTATTCTATTGTAGATTTCCTAGGATCGAAGGCTCGATAGGATATCTGTTAGAGCAGAGGGCAAAGCATTGGGCAGAACTTTGCCAGGATTTGAGAACACCAGAGAGCGGCCGCATCTGGTTCGGACGCTGGTTTGAGTTGTGTTTCAATGGAGATTGCTCCATCATTCCACCCAGCCTGGTCTCCGCAGAATTCATTTATCAACATACTACACGCCGACACCTTTGATGAAGACAGCTCAGAAACTACACCACAATTTGGAACTCTGAAAATTACTTTTCGCCAGCCTGGGCTCAGGCCTTCTTTCTCTCCAAAGCTTTCCCCCACCACCTCCCACTTTCTCCACACCCAACTTTTTCTTTGATGACTGTTGACACTGCAACCCTTCTGGCCTACCAGTTCTTGTCCGCTGCTTCAAGAGACCTCTGGGCCAAATAAGCTTGAATCACTTCCTTGTTTTATTTAGTTATTTATTGTTTATGGTTTGATTTGATACGGACAGATATATATCATATACCAGCAAACAACTCTCCAATGTATCACAGTGTTTATGGAAGATACTAATTTACAACACCCTTCATTAAGTTTCTTCCACTTTTCAGCTTGACAGCTTCCCACCATGCCATTTTTTTTCCATCAATATGTGAAGTTTTAACTCACTCGAATCCAGGGTCTAAGGACAGAGGATGTCGTTCACTGTACAGATTGTAAAGCCTATTGAGGCATTGTGATTGTGACTTTGGGCGATATAATCAAAATTGATTTGATTTGATTCATTGTCCGTTGGCGTGTTCTTGGGGTACTGCCAAACATGAATCAATGACCTTCTGAACACAGCAAGCAGCCTTTACAATGGAGACCTTGAACATGACCCACTCAGATTGCATGTCCCTAACCTCCCCTTGGAGGCACAAAAATTCTGAAGGTGGGAGATGAAGACCCAACAGACCTCATTACAGCAGACAGCAGGGTCTGGACCTGAGGAGTTGGTCCTTCTGTGTTGTGCCATTTGTTTCTGAAGACGTTCTTTTTGCATTTCCAGTGTACAAATCTGTGCAGTCCTGCTGCATTGAACAGCATAAACTACTCCTGAGATTCTCTGTTGTTCCTGCGACAAAAGGAATGACAATGTTGTTACGTTCTCCCATCTCCTCCTCTCTGTCTGCTCTGGATCTTTAAGAGCACAAGCTGGGGGTCATCAGAACCCTAAACCATTGGACTGAGACCGTGTCCACAAAGAGAGAGGGAAAGGAGGAGATGAGAAAACATAACAACATCGTCATTCCCCATGTTGCGGCAACATCTGAGAATCTGAGACGCAAATTGGGAGTCACAGTCATTGCACCACCTTCTGGCAACAGGAAGTAAGCCTTGAGTGACAAACATCATTTGGTATACACTATATTGCCAAAAGCATTCACTCACCTGCCTTGAATCGCATGTGAACTTAAGTGACATCCCGTTCTTAATTCATAGGGTTTAACATGATGTCGGTCCCTTTGCAGCTATAACAGCTTCAACTCTTCTTTGAAGGCTGTCCACAACGTTTAGGACTGTTTATGTGAATTTTTAAACATTCGTCCAGAAGCACATTTGTGAGGTCACACACGGATGTTGGGCAGGAAGGCCTGGCTCTCAGTCTCTGCTCCAATTCATCCCAAAGGCGTTCCATCGGGTTGAGGTCTGGAATCTGTGCAGGCCAGTCAAGTTCATCCACACCAAACTCATTCATCCGTGTCTTTATGGAGCTGCTTTGTGCACTGGTGCAGTCATGTTGAACAGGAAGGGGCCATCCCCAAACTGTTCCCACAAAGTTGGGAGCATGGAATCATCCAACATCTCTTGGTATGCTGAAGCATTCAGAGTTCCTTTCACTGGAACTAAGGAGCCAAGCCCAGCTCCTGAAACACAACCCTACACCAGAATCCCCCTCCACCAAACTTCACACTTGGCACAATGCAGTCAGACAAGTACCATTCTCATGGCAACCATCAAACCCAGACTCATCCATCAGATTGCCAGATGGAGAAGCGCGATCCGTCATTCCAGAGAAGTCATCTCCGCTGCTCTAGAGTCCTGTGTCGGCGTGCTTTACACCACTGCATCCGACGCTTTGCATTGCACTTACTGATGTATGGCTTGGATGCAGATGCTCGGTCATGGAAACCCATTCCATGAAGCTCTCTACGCACTGTTCTGGAGCTAATCTGAAGGCCACAAGAAGTTTGGAGGTCCTAACTCTGCGCACTATGTGCCTCAGCATCCACTGACCCCAATCCGTCAGTTTACGTGGCCTACCACTTCATTGCTGAGTTGCTGTCATTGCCAATAGCTTCCACTTTGTTATAATACCACTTACAGTTGACTGTGGAATATTTAGGAGAGCGGAAATTTCTCGACTGGACTAGTTGCACAGGTGGCATCCTATCAAAGTACCACGCTGGAATTCACTGAGCTCCTGAGAGCAACACATTCTTTCACAAATGTTTGTAGAAACAGTCTGCATGCTTTTATACACCAGTGGCCATGGAAGTAATCGGAACACCTGATTTCAATTATTTGGACGGGTAAGTGAAGACTTTTGGTAATACAGTGTAAATGCAATGTTAACGGTGAGTTCTTCACTGGTATCCTGAAATAAAACATATTATTCGCCACGTGAACCGTGTCAACCTTTTGAGGTACAGTTGCGAGGCCACGGCTACTACACACCTCAGTGAGCAAAGTGATGTGAGGCTCCATTCAACTCTGCAGTTTTTAATATTTTTGGTATTATTTACTTCTCACCAACTTCTTTCTTGTCCTGCTGTAGATGAGCTTTCATAGAACAAAGATACTTTATAATGGTCTCTTAACATTTGGGAACCAACATGTCAGTGTCTTCAGGATGTGTTGTCGGATTTCGGCGGTCCTGATTCCATAGATGATTGGGTTAAAACAGCTCGAAAAGAACAGGTACATGATGCTGAAGAAAACCCGAATAGCTGCAGGAAGATTGTTTTTGATCCGATATAACAGGAAAGTGACCAGTATGATGGCCAGGCTGACAGTCATGACCACGATGTGGGTGACGCAGGTGTGAAGTGCTTTGACACCTGTCTTACCAGAACTCAGGACAGTGCTGAATATGACAATGTAGGAGGCAGTGATGATGATGAAGTCAGCTACGGGGATGAGGAACACGGCCACCAGCCCAACCAGGTTGTTGATGGCAGTGCTTCCACAGGCCAGCTCCACTAAGGCCATGTGCTCACAGAAACAGCGCTGAATCACATTTACACTGCAGAATGACAACGGCGCTGCCTTAGTCACTATCAGCATGACCATGAACACATTTCTGATCAGAAGCGGGATCACAAATTTGAGGAATTTGGATAAAGCCATGTGTTCATGGTAGGAGAGTGGTGTGCAGATGGCAAAGTAGCGGTCCAGTGCCATCCACAGCAGGAGAGTGGACTGAAAAGCTCCCATAAGGTGAACAAAGTAAATCTGAACCAGGCAGCCAGTCAGAGAGATTCCCCTCCAGTCAAACAAGAAGCTCAGCAGCATGTTGGGGACAAAGAACAGCGGGAGGCTCAGGTCCACAAATGCCATGCCGGCTATGAGGATGCACATTGGAGAGTGGAGGCTCCTCTGTGAAATGATGACGTACAGCAGCATGGAGTTGGCCGACAGTGACACAATGAACATGATGAAGAAGGGGATGAAGAGGACGGGCCTCAGTGCTCCAAGTTCACTGAAACCATTGAGGATGAAGTGTTTGTGTGAGGAGACGTTCTCCATCCTCCCTCCTCAGAAAACCTCCCTGTTCAGAGCTTTACTTGAATCAGCCTGAAAACAGAGAGAGACCAAATGATTTGACGTATGCAACGATCTTTGGGTGGGTGGTGCGTGTGAAGCCCAAGGTTTCACAGCAAAACATTTTGTTGAATCAAGATAATCAATACAGTCACTTAATGTGTTTGTCCTGGTAATATTGTAGATAATCAGAGTATGTTTCTGAAAGATGCCTTCAAGGTTTTTCAAAAACCCTAACCCTAACAAACAAACAGACCAATCATAGGACTGAAGCCTGCTATCACTCTCTGGGCCGGTACCCAGCAAACAACTACATCTAATTTACTCAATCAATTTCATTTATAATCTTAAAACCACAAATTTACCCAACATACAAAACTCTTTATTCCTCAACCTCAAGACAAATCAATTCCATTGTTGACTCAGAAAAAAAATTCCAGTAATGCTCAGTGTTTTGTTTTTTTTTCTTTTTTGAGTAACTCAATCATTTACGAAATGTGAAAAGATCTGTTAAGATTTTGTTTTAGTTGCTGGAAGAAAAGAAGAAACATTTAGGACTTTAGAAGTTACTTCACACTTTTCATGACCTTAAAATGCTCTGAAACAAGTAGCTTACTGTTTCCTGCATTAGCTTCAGTTTGACATTTTAAGAAAAATTGGGAGCAAGACATTGCAATGACAAGTGTTTAGATTCTCAACATGTTCTGGATAAATTAAGCAGAAAAATCATTATTTTACATTGATCACATGAGACCCAGACTCATGATAAGTATTTCATTATTCAACCTTGTCAGAATCTTTTGATGATGTTTCCTGATCTGGTGTTTTTGGGGCGACATTCTCTCGTGTCTGAGTCACTTTTCTTTACATTTAAGTTATTATCATTACTTTTCTTTCATGGTCTTCATATAATGCTACTCACGTCCACCTGTCTACCTTGTGGAGACAACCCAGTCAGAAGGAGATTAATCCTTAATTCCTGACCTTAATTTAGAGTTGAATGTTGTACAGTTTGTAAAGACACCTGATCAAAATTTGTTATTTTCAGCTGTTTGTATCAATCTAACTTGACTTTAAAACAGTTTTGCTCAGAAACAATAAACAGCAACATTAAATATATTTTTAGAAATATTTAACAGTAAGTCTGTGTTCTGGCTGCTCAGCAAATATTTACAAAGAATAACACAACACATCAACAGCATGAAACATTTTGACAAACAAACCTGACATAAAGCAGAGCTGGGTCATCTCTCCTCAGAGGGTTTGGTTTCACACTGAAGAGACAATAGACAACACACTGAAAACAAAATGGGATTAATTAAAAGATTCAACCACTTCAGTGAGAAAATTAAACTTCTTTTAGGTTCAATAAAAAAGAGAAAATCATGAGAACTGAAATGTATTACAGTTAAGATAATAGCTAAATCTATCTATCTCAAACATGACGAGCTGCTCACAGTTCAGCTCTGTAGATATCAGCAGGTTTTACTTGGTGCTGTCAAGGAATTCATTACTGAATGTGACCCGTCTGCAGGTTAATGTCAGCCACTAACTCTCCTCCATCCACCTGTCCCTACTGAACACTGAATCAGAACTTTAATATCCTCCGTCTGAAGCTACCATTGGTTGAAGACACAGAGAATGCTGGACTGAAGTTCACCACAGTGTCATGCAATCAAAACACCAACAAATTCACAAAAACTTTTTCAGCAAGAGAAGAAAGACAGAACGGAGCCTGAATGACTCAACATCAGAATTGTTACTACCTTGTGTGCACAGATTTGTAATTTGTTCCCTCAAACTGACAATTCATTCCATTAATCATTTTTTAATTCTTTTGATGGTCTGTCGGTAAGTTGTGAGCAGCACCCACTTATAGCTGTGTTCCAGTGTTGAAGTATTTGAGATTGTTCTCTTTATAGTTGAGTGAGTCATATATTCACACATATATGAATATGAAACTGCGGATGACTGAGGAGAGTCCTGTCACTGGTTTCTACATATCCACGAAAGGTGATTGTCATTCTAAAATAGGGGGTCAGTGAAGCTTTAAGGTGTGGTCAGAGACAACAGATTTAGAGGTGGGATAGTTACTGTACATAAACCCCATCGAATAGTCGCCATCTGCATTCAGAGTGTTGGCCCATGGCCTATATTTCCATCTGTCAAATGAATAAATGCTCACTCAAGTGGGAGGCAAAAAATAAAGGGACAACCCTGAAAGATTCCAACACCTGCTGGCAAAGTGTTTAACTTTGTCAAGAGTGAACAGAAACAGCTCTAACTTTGGTCACATGGCCTGTAGACCCCCTGCAAGGAGGAAGAGCTGGTCTATCCCTCCATGACCAGGAGGCATTGTGTCACCTTAATCCAGGGTTCCACTGTAGTGTCTGTGTGTTTCTTAAACATCCTGAGCTCTAAGACAATAGTGAATAGTGACAGGACAGGATGGGACTGGACCAGATGCTCTCCTGTAGACAAGTGTGGGAATGCGACATTGCAAAGGGCCCCGTGACCAGGAGCTGTTAATCAGCTCTGAGGTGGGCATCAGAGATAACCTACAGGAAGGAGCCCACACCAGAGGTTCGGAGCTAACTCAACGTATACATTGTCATCTAAGTATAGAGAGACCATCCTGTTCACCTAAACTGACATCAGCAAATTTAAGTTACACCCACAACTAAATGGGGGTGTGAGGCAGACCCATCCTCCCGTTCTCCCATTGGATAGATAAACCTTTAATCCACCAAAGTGAGGTAGGTGGGTATGGAAAATACACTCTAAAAAGGCCTGCACACCAGAGAAAGGGTGGTGGTCACTGCCCTCCCTGGAAGACATCGCCAGTGCACAGTGTCTTAGCAGGGCAAGGAAAATAGCCGCTGACCCCTCACACCCTGGACGAAACCTGTTCAACCTCCTGCCCTCGGGCAGGATGTACAGGTGCCTAAAATGCAGGACTAATAGATTGAAGAACAGTTTCTATCTCTGGGCTATGAGATCCCTCAACTTTTAACTTCTAACACCTAACATTATCACTTGACACGTATGACTGGATGACTGAATTGACTGAATGTATGCCTGTATAGTGTTATATATTGCTATTTATTTATATCTTTTTATCCTTTTATCGATGCACTGATAGGAGAAGCACTCCTAAATTTCATTGTGTACTCGATGTACAATGACAATAAAGGCTTTCTATTCTATTCTATTCTATTCTATTCTATTGTAGATTTCCTAGAATCGAAGGCTTGATAGGATATCTGATAGAGCAGAGGGCAAAGCACTGGGCAGAACTTTGCCAGGATTTGAGAACACCAGAGAGCGGCCGCATCTGGTTCGGACGCTGGTTTGAGTTCTGTTTCAATGAAGATTGCTCCATCATTCCACCCAGCCTGGCCTCCGCAGAATTCATTTATCAACATACTACACGCCGACACCTTTGATGAAGACAGCCCAGAAACTACACCACAATCTGGAACTCTGAAAATAACTTTTCGCCAGCCTGGGCTCGGGCCTTCTTTCTCTCCAAGGCTTTCCCCCACCACCTCCCACTTTCTCCACACCCAACTTTTTCTTTGATGACTGTTGACACTGCAACCCTTCTGGCCTTCCAGTTCTTGTCCGCTGCTTCAATAGACCTGAATCACTTCCTTGTTTTATTTAGTTATTTATTGTTTATGGTTTGATTTGATACAGACAGATATAACATACACCAGCAAACAACTCTTCAATGTATCACAGTGTTTATGGAAGATACTAATTTACAACACCCTTCATTAAGTTTCTTCCACTTTTCAGTTTGACAACTTCCCTCAGGGCCATTTTTTTCCATCAATATGTGAAGTTTTTCCTCACTCAAATCGAGGGTCTAAGGACAGAGGATGTCGTTCACTGTACAGATTGTAAAGCCTATTGAGGCAATGTGACTGTGATTTTGGGCGATATAATTAAAATTGATTTGATTTGATTCATTGTCCGTTGGCGTGTTCTTGGGGTACTGCCAAACATGAATCAATTACCTTCTGAACACAGCAAGCAGCCTTTACATGGAGACCTTGAACATGACCCAGTCAGATTAAATATCCACAACCTCCCCTGGGAGGCACAACAATTCTGAAGGTGGGAGCTGAGGACCCAACAGACCTCATTACAGCAGACAGCAGGGTCTGGACCTGAGGAGTTGGTCCTTCTGTGTTGTGCCATTGGTTTCTGAAGAAGTTTTTTTTGTATTCCCAGTGTACAAATCTGTGCAGTCCTGCCGCATGGAACAGCATAAACTACTCCTGAGTTTCTCTGTTGTTCCTGCGACATAAGGAATGACAATGTTGTTACGTTCTCCCATCTCCTCCTCTCTGTCTGCTCTGGATCTTTAAGAGCACAAGCTGGGGGTCATCAGAACCCTAAACCATTGGACTGAGACCGTGCCCAAAAAGAGAGAGGGGAAGGAGGAGATGAGAAAACATAACAACATCGTCATTCCCCATGTCGCAGCAACATCTGAGAATCTGGCCCAAATCTCAGTCCTGGACTGAAGACACTGAAACGCAAATTTGGAGTCACAGTCATTGCACCACCTTCTGGCAACAGGAAGTAAGCCTTGAGTGACAGACATCATTTGGTATTCACTATATTGCCAAAAGCATTCGCTCACCTGCCTTGAATCGCATGTGAACTTAAGTGACATCCCGTTCTTAATCCATAGGGTTCAATATGATGTCGGTCCCTTTGCAGCTATAACAGCTTCAACTCTTCTGTGAAGGCTTTCCACAACGTTTAGGACTGTTTATGTGAATTTTTAAACATTCTTCCAGAAGCACATTTGTAAGGTCACACACTGATGTTGGACGGGAAGGCCTGGCTCTCAGTCTTCACTTTAATTCATCCCAAAGGTTTTCTATCAGGTTGAGGTGTGGAATCTGTGCAGGCCAGTCAAGTTCATCCACACCAAACTCTCTCCTCCATGTCTTTATGGAGCTGCTTTGTGCACTGGTGCACAGTCATGTTGAACAGGAAGGGGCCATCCCCAAACTGTTCCCACAAAGCTGGGAGCTGGAATTGTCCAACATCTCTTGGTATGCTGAAGCATTCAGAGTTCCTTTCACTGGAACTAAGGGGCCAAGCCCAGCTCCTGAAAAACAACTCCACCCATAATCCCCTTCCACCAAACTTGACACTGGGCACAATGCTCACAGACAAGTACCGTTCTCCTGGCAACCGCCAAACCCAGACTCATCCATCAGATTGCCAGATGGAGAAGCGCGATTTGTCACTCCAGAGAAGGCGTCTCCGCTGCTCTAGAGTCCAGTGGCAGCGTTACGCTTTACATTGCACTTGATGATGAATGGCTTGGATGCAGCTGCTCGGCCGTGGAAACCCATTCCATGAAGCTCTCTACGCACTGTTCATTGCTGAGTTGCTGTCATTGCCAATCACTTCCACTTTCTTATAATACCACTGACAGTTGACTGTGGAATATTTAGTATTTATTTCAATTATTTGGATGGGTGAGTGGAGACTTTTGGTAATACAGTGTAAATGCAATTTTAACAGTGAGTTCTCCACTGGTATCCTGAAATATAACATATTATTCACCATGTGAAACTTGTCAACCTTTTGATGTTCATTTCTGAGGCCACAGCTGCTGCACACCTCAGTGAGCAAAGGGATGTGAGGCTCCATTTAACGCTGCAGCTTTGAACATTTTTGGTATTATTAGCTTCTCACCAACTTCTTTCTTGTCCTGCTGTAGATGAGCTTTCATAGAACAAAGATACTTTATAATGGTCTCTTAACAATTGGGAACCAACATGTCAGTGTCTTCAGGATGTGTTGTCGGATCTCTGCGGTTCTAATTCCATAGATGATTGGGTTAAAACAGCTTGGAAAGAACAGGTACATGATGCTGAAGAAAACCCGAATAGCTGCAGGAAGATTGTTTTTGATCCGATATGACAGGAAAGTGACCAGTATGATGGCCAGGCTGAAAGTGATGACTACGATGTGGGTGACGCAGGTGTGAAGTGCTTTGACACCTGTCTTACCAGAACTCAGGACAGTGCTGAATATGACAATGTAGGAGGCAGTGATGATGATGAAGTCAGCTACAGGGATGAGGAACACGGTCAACAGCCCCACCAGGTTGTTGATGGCAGTGCTTCCACAGGCCAGCTCCACTAAGGCCATGTGCTCACAGAAACAGTGCTGTATCACATTTACACTGCAGAATGACAACGGCGCTGCCTTAGTCACTATCAACGTGATCATGAACACATTTCTGATCAGAAGCGGGATCACAAATTTGAGGAATTTGGATAAAGCCATGTGTTCATGGTAGTAGAGTGGTGTGCAGATGGCAAAGTAGCGGTCCAGTGCCATCCATAGCAGGAGAGTGGACTGAAAAGTTCCCATCAGGTGAACAAAATAAATCTGAATCAGGCAGCCAGTCAGAGAGATTCCCCTCCAGTCAAACAAGAAGCTCAGCAGCATGTTGGGGACAAAGAACAGCGGTAGGCTCAGGTCCACAAACGCCATGCCGGCCATGAGGATGCACATCGGAGAGTGGAGGCTCCTCTGTGAAATGACGACGTACAGCAGCATGGAGTTGGCCGACAGTGACACAATAAACATGATGAAGAAGGGGATGAAGAGGACGGGCCTCAGTGCTCCGAGTTCACTGAAACCATCAAGGATGAAGTGTTTGTGTGAGGAGACGTTCTCCATCTTCCCTCCTCAGAAAACCTCCCTGTTCAGAGCTTTAGTTGAATCAGCCTGAAAACAGAGAGACCAAATGATTTGAACAATTAAATTCCAAACTACTCCAATGTACATTAGTGATCAGCAGCAATACAAGTCTTATCAGGTGAAGTGAATAACATTCATCATCTCACTATAATGCAATGTTCAACTGGGAAACCTCGACTGCTGGCCCGGCCACCCAAACACTGTTGCAGACAAAGTACAACTTGTCATTGCAATGGCACCACTGGATGACAGGGATCACAAGAACCATGCAAAACTTCCATGCCTCAATGGTTCAGAGACAAATTTGATCGATGATGAGTCCTCCATAGATTGACTTGTTCCCATCTTCAGCTCTTTGTCACATTCCTCTGGTGTTTAGCCCTGAGCAGGGAGGGCCATTGCCTTGAGGGTTTTTACTTGGTCTACAACGATCTTTGTTTGGGTGGTGCGTGTGAAGCCCAAGGTTTCACAGCAGAACATATCATTGAATCAAGATGATCAATATTAGTCACTTAACGTGTTTGTCCTTGTAACATTGTAGATATTCAGAGTATGTTTCTGAAAGATGCCTGCAAGGTTTTTCAAAAACCCTAACCCTAACAAAAAAACAGACCAATCATAGGACTGAAGCCTGCTATCGCTCTCTGGGCCAGTACCCAGCAAACAACTACTTCTAATTTACTAAATCAATTTAATTTATGATCTTAAAGTCACAAATTTACCCAACACACAAAACTCTTTATTCCTCAACCTCAAGACAGATGAAACACAGAATGACATTATGAAAAAAACAACACATTGAGTGAGCAAAGTGCAAAAAATGTAAAAATTAAATACATGAAATCAGAGCAATAACTTACAATGGGTTCTAATAGACTGATGTTTTGCATATGCAATGTCTGACAACACAGTGGAATAGGCATGATGATCAGATGACAACCACATAATTATCTGTGAATGTAACAATAACACAATGAGAGACAGCTGATGAGCCTTTTAAGGGTTTCACTGTATTTATTACCCCGTCATCTTGTCGATCACTGACTCTAAAAATAAAAATGGAGAAAACAGTCAAATCAATTCCGTTGTTGACTCAGAAAAAAAAATTCCGGTAATGCTCAGTGTTTTTGTTTTTTTTGAGTAACGAAACGTGGAAAGATCTGTTAAGATCTTGTTTTAGTTGCTGGAAGAAAAAAAGAAACATTTAGGACTTAAGAAGTGACTTCACAGTTTTTATGACCTTAAAATGGTCTGAAACAAGTAGCTTACTGTTTCCTGCATCAGCTTCAGTTTGACATTTTAAGAAAAACTGGGAATAAGACATTGCAATGACAAGTGTTTAGATTCTCAACATGTTCTGGATAAATTCAGCAGAAAAATCATTATTTTACGTTGATCACATGAGACCCAAACTCATAATAATAATTTAAGCCTATCAGAATCTTTTGGTGATGTTTCCTGATCTGGTGTCTTTGGGGCCACATTCTCTCTTCTCTGAGTCACTTTTCTTTACATTTAAGTTATTATTATTACTTTCCTACATGGTCTTCATATAATGCTACTCATGTCCACCTGTCTACCTTGTGGAGACAACCCAGTCAGAAGGAGATTAATCCTTAATTCCTGATCTTAATTTAGAGTTGAATGTTGTGCAGTTTGCAAAGACCTCTGAGCCAATTTTGTGTTATCTTCAGCTGTTTGTATCAATCTCACTTCGACTTGCTATGAATAGCAACATTTAATATATTTAGAAATATCTAACAGTAAGTCTGTGTTCTGGCTACACATCAAATATACACAAAGAAAAACACAACACATCAACAGCATGAAACATTTTGACAAACAAACCTGACATAAAGCAGAGCTGGGTCATCTCTCCTCAGAGGGTTTGGTTTCACACTGAAGAGACAATAGACAACACACTGAAAACAAAATGGGATTAATTCAAAGATTCAACCACTTCAGTGAGAAAATTAAACTTCTTTCAGGTTCAATAAAAGAGAGAAAATCATGAGAATTGAAATGTATTACAGTAAAGTAAATGTCTAAATCTATCTGGACTCAAACATGATGAGCTGCTCACAGTTCAGCTCTGTAGATATCAGCAGGTTTTACTTGATGCCGTCAAGGAGTTCATTACTGAATGTGACCTGTCTGCAGGTTAATGTCAGCCACTGACTCTCCTCCATCCACCTGTCCCTACTGAACACTGAATCAGCACTTTAATATCCTCCGTCTGCGGCTACCATTGGTTGAAGAGTCAGAGAACGCTGGACTGAAAGTCACCACAGTGTCATGCAATCAAAACACCAAAAAAGTCCAGAAAACTTACAAAGTTGTTCCCAGTAAGGGAAAAGGGACAGAGCTGAGCCTGAATAACCCTAACCTTAACTTTAACGTCAGAGTTGTTGCTACCTTGTTTGCACAGATTTGTAATTTGTTCTCTCAAACTGACAATTGAATTGTTTTTTAAAATCTTTTTGTTGGTCCTGTGGTAAGTTGTGAGCAGCACCCACTGGCAGCTGTGTTCCAGTGTTAAAGTGTTTGAGATCGTTCCCTTTTTAGTTGAGTGAGTGATATATTCACACATATATGAATATGACACTGCGGATGACTGAGGAGAGTCCTGTCACTGGTTCAACATATCCACGAAAGGGTGATTGCCATTCTGAAATGGGGGGTGAGTGAAGTTTTAAGGTACGGTCAGAGACAACAGATTTAGAGGTGGGATAGTTACTGTACATAAACACCATCGAATAGTCGCCATCTGCATTCTGAGTGTTGGCCCCTAGCCTATATTTCCATCTGCTAAACAAATAAGTGCTAACTCAGGCGGGAGGAAAATCAAGGGACAACCCCGAAAGATTCCAACACCCGCTGGAAAAGTGTCTAACTTTGTGCAGAGTAAACAGAAACAGCTTTAACTTTGGTTACATGGCCTGTAGAACCCCTGCAAGGAGGAAGAGTTGGTCTATCCCTCCATGACCAGGAGGAAAGCCGCATTGTGTCTCCTTAATCTTGGGTTCCACAATCCAACACTCTGAAATAAACTTTTCGCCAGCCTGGGCCCAGACCTGCTTTTTCTTCCTGAGTTGCCAGAGAGTTTACCAGAAAACTTCCTTGGTCGAACTGAAAATCCTTCTCCATAGCGTTCTCCGCCTCCTCCCACACCCAACTTTTTCTTCACTGACTGTTGACGCTGCAACCCTTCTGGCCCACCAGTTCTTGTCCGCTGCTTCAAGAGACCTCTGGGCAAAATAAGCTTGAATCGCTCCCTTATTTTATTTAGTTACTTTTGTTTATGGTTTGATTTGATTTGATAGGGACAGATATAACATACTCCAACAAACAGCTTCATAGAAGATACTCATTTACAACACCCTTCATGAAGCTTCTTCCACTTTTCATCTTGACAACTTCCCTCAGTGCCATTGTCTGGTGGCGCATTCTTGCGTTATTGCCAAACGTGGATCAATGACCTTCTGAACACAGCAAGCAGCCTCTACAATGGAGACCTTGAACATGACCCACTCAGATTCCATATCCACAACCTCCCCTGGGAGGCACAACAATTCTGAAGGTGGGAGCTGAAAACCCAACAGACCTCATTACAGCAGACAGCAGAGTCTGGACTTGAGGAGTTGGTCCTCCTGTGTTGTGCCATTCGTTTAGGAAGAAGTTGTTTTGTCTCCCCATTGTACAAATCTGTGCAGTCCTGCTGCAGTAAACAACATAAATTACATTACTCTGTTTATGTCTGGGTGTTTTGTCCTTAGGATGAACAAGTTTATGACTCGGGGTGTTGGCGGGTTTAAAGTGGACCAGCATATGATGTTGATTAAAGATCCTCCTGAGTTTCTCTGTTGTTCCTGCAACATGAAGAATAACAATGTTGTTACGTTCTCCCATCCCCTCCTCTCTGTCTGCTCTGGATCTTTAAGAGCACAAGCTGGGGGTCATCAGAACCCTAAACCACTGGACTGAGACCGTGTCCACAAAGAGAGAGGGAAAGGAGGAGGTGAGAAAACATAACAACATCGTCATTCCCCATGTCGCAGCAACATCTGAGAATCTGGCCCAAATCTCAGTCCTGGACTGAAGACACTGAAACGCACATTGGGAGTCACAGTCATTGCACCACCTTCTGGCAACAGGAAGTAAGCCTTGAGTGACAGACATCATTTGGTATACATGCAATTTTAATAGTGAGTTCTCCACTGGTATCCTGAAATATAACATATTATTCACCACGTGAACTGTGTCAACCTTTTGAAGTACAGCTGCGAGGCCACGGCTGCTGCACATCTCAGTGAGCAAAGGGATGCGAGGCTCCATTCAACGCTGCAGCTTTGAATATTTTTGGTGTTACTAACTTCTCACCAACTTCTTTCTTGTCCTGCCGTAGATGAGCTTTCATAGAACATAGATACTTTATAATGGTCTCTTAAGAATTGGGAACCAACATGTCAGTGTCTTCAGGATGTGCTGTCGGATCTCAGCAGTTCTGATCCCGTAAATGATTGGGTTGAAACAGCTTGGGAACAGCAGATACATGGTGCTGGTGAAAACCCGAATGGCTGCAGGAAGACCGTTTCTGATCCGGTATGACAGGAAAGCAACAAGTGCAATGGTCAAGCTGACAGTGATGACCACGATGTGGGTGATGCAGGTGTGAAGTGCTTTGACACCTGACCTGCCAGACTTGAACACAGAGCTGAATATCACCACATAGGAGGCAGTAATAACGATGAAATCTGCCACTGGGATTAAGAAAACTGTCAGTAACCCCAACAGGTTGTTGATGGCTGTACTTCCACAGGCCAGCTCCACTAAGGCCATGTGCTCACAGAAACAGTGGTTCATCACATTTCCAGCACAGAATGACAAAGTTCCTTCCAGACTCACAAACAGTGTGACCAGGAGGACATTTCTGAACAAAAGTGGGATTATAAACTTGAGGAATTTGGGTAAAGCCATGTGCTCACGGTAGTAAAGTGGTGTGCAGATGGCAAAGTAGCGGTCTAGTGCCATCCATACAAGCAATGTGGACTGAAAAGTTCCTATGAAGTGAATGAAGTGCATCTGAATCAGGCAGCCAGTCAGAGAGATTCCCCTCCAGTCAAACAAGAAGCTCAGCAGCATGTTGGGGACAAAGAACAGCGGGAGGCTCAGGTCCACAAACGCCATGCCGGCCATGAGGATGCACATCGGAGAGTGGAGGCTTCTCTGTGAAATGACGACGTACAGCAGCAGGGAGTTGGCCGACAGTGACACAATATACATGATGAAGAAGGGGATGAAGAGGACGGGCCTCAGTGCTCCGAGTTCACTGAAACCATCAAGGATGAAGTGTTTGTGTGAGGAGACGTTCTCCATCCTCACTCCTCAGAAATCCTCCCTGTTCAGAGTTTTGGTTGAAATCAGCCTGAAAACAGAGAGAGACCAAATGATTTGATGTTTGCAACGATCTTTGGGTGGGTGGTGCGTGTGAAGCCCAAGGTTTCACAGCAAAACATTTCGTTGAATCAAGATGATCAATATTAGTCACTTAACGTGTTTGTCCTGGTAATATTGTAGATAATCAGAGTATGTTTCTGAAAGATGCCTTCAAGGTTTTTCAAAAACCCTAACCCTAACAAACAAACAGACCAATCATAGGACTGAAGCCTGCTATCGCTCTCTGGGCCGGTACCCAGCAAACAACTACATCTAATTTACTAAATCAATTTAATTTATGATCTTAAAATCACAAATTTACCCAACACACAAAACTCTTTATTCCTCAACCTTCAATTCAAAGGATTGAAAACATGCCTAATGGATGTTGTAGATGAAACACAGAATGACATTATGAAAAACAAAACATTGAGTGAGTGAAGTGCAAAAAATTTAAAAGTTAAATACATGAAATCAATGTTTTTTTCTTCTTCAGTAAATCAATCATTTACGAAACGTGGAAAGATCTGTTAAGATCTTGTTTTAGTTGCTGGAAGAAAAGAAGAAACATTTAGGACTTTAGAAGTGACTTCACAGTTTTTATGACCTTAAAATGGTCTGAAACAAGTAGCTTACTGTTTCCTGCATTAGCTTCAGTTTGACATTTTAAAAAAAATTGGGAGCAAGACATTGCTATAACAAGTGTTTAGATTCTCAACATGTTCTGGATAAATTCAGCAGAAAAATCATCATTTTACGTTGATCACATGAGACCCAAACTCATAATAATTATCTTGTTATTTAAGCTCATCAGAATCTTTTGGTGATGTTTCCTGATCTGGTGTTTTTGGGGCCACATTCTCTCTTGTCTGATTCACTTTTCTTTACAATTAAGTTATCATCATTACTTTTCTTACATGGTCTTCATAAATAGAAATATTTAACAGTAAGTCTGTGTTCTGGCTACACATCAAATATACACAAAGAAAAACACAACACATCAACAGCATGAAACATTTTGACAAACAAACCTGACATAAAGCAGAGCTGGGTCATCTCTCCTCAGAGGGTTTGGTTTCACACTGAAGAGACAATAGACAACACACTGAAAACAAAATGGGATTAATTCAAAGATTCAACCACTTCAGTGAGAAAATTAAACTTCTTTCAGGTTCAATAAAAAAGAGAAAATCATGAGAATTGAAATGTATTACAGTAAAGTAAATGTCTAAATCTATCTGGACTCAAACATGACGAGCTGCTCACAGTTCAGCTCTGTAGATATCAGCAGGTTTTACTTGATGCCGTCAAGGAGTTCATTACTGAATGTGACCCGTCTGCAGGTTAATGTCAGCCACTGACTCTCCTCCATCCACCTGTCCCTACTGAACACTGAATCAGCACTTTAATATCCTCCGTCTGAGGCTACCATTGGTTGAAGAGACAGAGAATGCTGGACTGAAGGTCACCACAGTGTCATGCAATCAAAACACCAACAAAGTCCAGAAAACTTAATTTTTTAGCAAGAGAAGAAAGGCAGAACGAAGCATCAGAATTAATGCTACCTTGTGTGCACAGATTTGTAATTTGTTCCCTCAAACTGACAATTCATTCCATTAATAATTTTTTAAGTCTTTTGTTGGTCCTGTGGTAAGTTGTGAGCAGCACCCACTGGCAGCTGTGTTCCAGTGTTAAAGTGTTTGTGATCGTTCCCTTTTTAGTTGAGTGAGTGATATATTCACACATATATGAATATGACACTGCGGATGACTGGGGAGAGTCCTGTCACTGGTTCAACATATCCACGAAAGGGTGATTGCCATTCTGAAATGGGGGGTGAGTGAAGTTTTAAGGTACGGTCAGAGACAACAGATTTAGAGGTGGGATAGTTACTGTACATAAACACCATTGAATAGTCGCCATCTGCATTCTGAGTGCTGGCCCCTAGCCTATATTTCCATCCGTCAAACGAATAAATGCTAACTCAGGCGGGAGGCAAAATCAAGGGACAACCCTGAGATTCCAACACCTGCTGGAAAAGTGTTTAACTTTGTGCAGAGTGAACAGAAACAGCTCTAACTTTTGTTACATGGCCTGTAGACCCTACAGTACGCCTGCAAGGAGGAAGAGCTGGTCTATCCCTCCATGACAGGAGGAAAGCCCCATTGTGTCTCCTTAAATCCGGGATCCACAATCCGGCACTCTGAAATAAACTTTTTGCCAGCCTGGGCCCAGACCACTTTTCTCTTCCTGAGTTGCCAGAGGGTTTGCCAGAAAACTTCCTTAGGTGAACTGAAAGTCCTCCTCCATAGATTTCCCCACCTCCACCCACACCCGACTGTTTCTTCACTGACTGTTGACGTTGCAACCCTTCTGGCCCACCAGTTCTTGTCCGCTGCTTCAAGAGACCTATGGGCCAAAAAGCTTGAATCACTTTCTTATTTTATTTAGTTATTTATTGTTTAATTGTTTGATTTGATAGGGACAGATATGACATACACCCACAAACAGCTTTCTAATGTATCACAGTGTTTATTGGATATACTCATTTAGAACACCCTTCATGAAGTTTCTTCACCTTTTCAACTTGACAACTTCCCTCAGTGCCATTGTCCGGTTGCAGGTTCTTGGGTTAATGCCAAACATGTGTCAATGATCTTCTGAACACATCAAGTAGCCTCTACATCTATCATGACCTTGGGCCTAAGGTGACCTGCTACTACGTACACTTATGTTCCTGTGAGTAGAATAGATGTTCATTGTAATTATTTCAGAAACAAAGAAACACAGTTAGCAGCTCTTCGTTTAGACAAATAAACATAAATATAAATAGTATTAAAAACGATAACAATCCTAACATTTGCAACAATAATAACACAATATATACAAGATAAATAGAAAAAAAAATGATAAAAAGGTTCAGGTCGGGGGGTATGTGAACGAGGTGTGTAAGGGGAAGTAGTGGGGGGTTTATTGCACTTCACTTCTGGGGTGGGGGTCTTTCACTGGTGTGAAAGTCTTTAGAGAGTCAGGGGTGAAGGGTGAGGAGGGAGGGCCATTTCACTGCCTGCAGGAAGAACCTGTTCTACAGTCTGCAAGTCTTTGATCTGATAGATCTATATCTCTTCTAAGAGGGCAGGGGGGAGAACAGGTAATGTCCTGGGTGAGTTGGGTCCTTATTGATACAGTTGGCCTTCTTTTGGAGTCTCTGGGGGGGGGGGCAGTGTTGCCCCGATGATGCTCCGCTGCCCACACCACCTGCTGCAGGTCCTTCCTGTCCTGTGTTGTGCAGCTGGAGAACCATACCGTGCAGCAGCAGGTCAGTAGGCTTTCTATCGCTAATTAATAGAAGTTGGTCAGCAGGTGGTAATGGAGGTGAGCGAGCTTGAGCTTTCTGAGGAAATAAAGTCTCTGTTGGGCCTTCCCCACCTGATGAGAGATGTGAGTGCTCCAGGTGAGGTCGGTCAAGATGTGAACCCCAAGGATATTAAAGCTCTCAACCCTCTCTACCTCCTGCCTGTGCATGTAGAGGGCATAGAGCTCTGTGCGTTTGTATTTACGGAAATCCACAATCAGTTCCGTTGTTTTTGAGGTGTTTAAATCCAAGTTATTTTCCGAACACCATTCTGTGAGATGGCAAATCTCCTCCCTGAAGGCTGACTCGTTATTTGTTCAGTCCTATGATGGTCGTGTCATCAGCAAATTTGATGACGGTGTTGGTGGGGTGGATGGGGGAGCAGTCATGGGTGAAGGAGGAGAGGAGGGGGCTGAGGACACACCCCTGTGGTGTGCCAGTGTTCAGGATGAGAGTGGATGATGTGCGGCCTCCCATCCTGACGTTTTGTGGTCTGTCGCTGAGGAAGTCCATTATCCAGGTGCACAGTGAACTGCCTAAGCCCAGGTTTCTCAGTTTGTAGATCAGTTTGTGGGGGATGACCATGTTGAATGCTGAGCTGAAGTCCAAAAACAACACTCTCACAAACGAGTTGGGCTGGTCCAGGTGTGTGAGGGCTGTGTGGAGTGCTGTGTTGACAGCATCCTCTGTCGACCTGCTCGCTCGGTAAGCAAATTGGTGTTGGTCCAGGTCAGCAGGGATGGCAGATTTGATGTGAGAGAGGATGAGTCTCTCAAAACATTTGATAATTGTAGGGGTTAGAGCAACTGGGCGATAGTTATTTAGGCAGTTCACTGTACCGTTCTTTGGGACTGGGATGATGGTGCAGACTTCAGGCAGGTGGGGACTGCAGATTGTAGAAACGAGAGGTTGAAGATGGTGGTGGAAACCCCTGCTTGCTGGTCTGCACAGGCCTTGAGAATCCTGCCAGTGACAACATCTGGACCAGCTGCTTTCCTCGCGTTGACTCTACACAGGATGGATCTGACCTCATGTTGGTCCAGCTGAATGGCATTGACCCTCCTTTGTAGTGCCAGATGTGTATCAGCAGCAATCCGCAGCAATGCCCAGCCCCATTGAATTAGGCCTGGCCACCAGACTCCTAGCAAGCTCCCCTTGCAGGTATGGCTCAAGAATGAAACCCCTCTGTAAATTTGATTCACATTTTAATGTGATTATGTGTGTGATTATTATTATTATTATTATTGTTATTGTTATTGTTATTGTTGTTATTATTATATCTTGCTTTTCTCCTGGAAACAGGCTCCCAAATCAGTTACAGAAACTATATGAAGATAAATCGGTTCTTAAGAATGGGGCACAATCTGGACAAAGCGACAGCACATTAACACCTTCAGGATGTGCTGTCGGATCTCGGTGGTTCTGATCCCATAAATGATCGGGTTAAAACAGCTTGGGAGCAGCAGATACATGATGCTGCAGAAAACACGAACGCCCGCAGGAAGACCGTTTCTGATCCGGTATGACAGGAGAGCCACAAGAGCGACAGTCAGGCTTACGATCATTACCACGATGTGGGTGATGCAGGTGTGAAGCGCTTTGACACCTGACCTGCCAGACTTGAGCACAGAGCTGAATATCACCACATAGGAGGCAGTAATAAAGAGGAAGTCTGCCACTGGATTGAGGAAAATTGTCAGTAACCCCACCAGGTTGTTGATGGCTGTACTTCCACAGGCCAGCTCCACTAAGGCCATGTGCTCACAGAAACAGTGGTTCATCACATTTCCAGCACAGAATGACAAAGTTCCTGCCAGACTCACAAACAGTGTGACCAGGAGGACATTTCTGACCAAAAGTGGGATTATAAACTTGAGGAATTTGGGTAAAGCCATGTGTTCATGGTAGTAGAGTGGTGTGCAGATGGCAAAGTAGCGGTCCAGTGCCATCCATACAAGAAACGTAGAATGAAAAGATGCTATAAAGTGAATGAAGTGCATCTGAACCAGGCAGCCAGTCAGAGAGATTCCCCTCCAGTCAAACAAGAAGCTCAGCAGCATGTTGGGGACAAAGAACAGCGGGTAGCTCAGGTCCACAAACGCCATGCCGGCCATGAGGATGCACATCGGAAAGTGGAGGCTTCTCTGTGAAATAACGACGTACAGCAGCAGGGAGTTGGCCGACAGTGACATGATGAACATGATGAAGAAGGGGATGAAGAGGACGGGCCTCAGTTCTCCGAGTTCACTGAAACCATCGAGGATGAAGTGTTTGTGTGAGGAGACGTTCTCCATCCTCCCTCCTCAGAAAATCTCCCTGTTCAGAGCTTTAGTGGAATCAGCCTGAAAACAGAGAGACCAAATGATTTGAACATGTAATTTTTAAACTACTCCAATGTGCATCAGTGATCAGCAACAACAGCAAAAGTACTAACCAGTGAAGTGAATAGGACAGATTATCTAATTACAAAGCAATGTTTTGCTGGGAAACCTTGATTCCTGGCCTGGCATTCATGTTTAGGGAGCTTGACCACCACCCACCCCAACACTGTTGCAGACTGTGTGCTCTGCCCAATGACAGTGGACCCCCTAGTATGATAATCACTCTCCCACACTGCAAAAACTGCTCAGGAATGGCCTAAGTAAACTAAAATAAACTGAATGAGTAGTCTCCAAATTCCCAAGACCTTAGTCCAATCAGGCCTGACCTTACAACACACGGGAATCAAATTATCTGTTGCAAGGGGTCCTGTTTAGCTCAGTGGGTGGAGCAACGTCCCATGCACAGAGGCTTTACCCTCGCAGTGGAGCCGGGTTCGACTCCCAGCCTGGGGCCCTTTGCTGAGTGTCACTCCCCATCGTTCTCATCCTGTTTACTGTCAAATCTTCATCTGATATATCAATAAAACCAAAAAAATACTTAAATTTAAAAAAAAAAAAATCTGTTGCCATTGCCCTAATGAGAAACACAACAAGACTCCCCTGATGTCCCATGTCCATACCGACATGAGTTAAAAAAAAAAAAAAAACACTCTGCGGCCTCCATGATAGGAGTTGTTCCAGCATGTCACACATATGCTCAATCTGATTGGAATCAACATTTTTAAACCAGATCATATCATCGCTTTGAGCTCTTTGTCATGTTCCCCGAGCCATTCCTGAGCAGCTGTTGTGTCGTGGCAGAGTGAAGCTGCCACGAGAGGGTGTATTTAGTCTGCAAGGGTGTTTCTATTAATATTAATGCCAGAACCAGCAGAGCATCGCATCATAAACAGATTATCAACATTATTCACTTGTGGCTGATCATAGTATCCTGATATTAAGAAATACAAGGACAATATTGAGTAAATCATTAATCATACCAAAACATATTTCATCCAGTAATCACCTCCAGTAATTTGATTATTGACAATGAGATCATTTTTAATGTAGGCCTGTGTACTCAACATCTTTTATTATATGTGAACTGTAATATAAAGACAGATACATAACTAAGGGGCCATTTAATCTCACATAATCATCTCCTCTATAGGTGAGTCTGAAAACATATTTAAAAAGGTAAAAAACTACTTAAGTAACATACAATTCTGAAGACCGATAACCTCATGTCAGCAATATTCAGTGTTTGTTTTCTCAGGAATAAGTAAAGTCAGTCTGTAAAGATGGTGCTTCTCTTACTCCAACAAAGACTTCAGAACTGTTTTGGATTGACGTTATACTTTGCAATTTTTTTATTTGACCCAAAGCTGAAACAAGTTGGTTACTGTAAGGAAGATAAAGAACAAGGATGTGATGACATCTGCCAAGATTTTGGACATATCTGGATCACGTGATAACATGAACCCAAACTTGTCATAATTATCTTGTAATTAGAGGCTGTATCATTGAGTGATGCTGCCTGATCTGCAGCTTCTGGGGCCATGCTCTGTTTTTTCTGATCTGGTTTCGATACACTTCATGCAACTTTGGATCTTGCTGTCTACTCTGAGGAGACGACATACAGAGGACTCTCAGAAGAGTCAAAGCATGCAGGCTGTTGAATGTTGTACCTCTGAGCAAAATGTATGCCCACTATAAACACAGCAACATTTACCACATGTCTTAATATTTAACAGTAAGTCCGTGTTCTGGCTACATGTGCACTTTCAAAGGACTCAACAGCAAATATATACAAAGAAAAAGAAACAACACCTCAACAGCATGAAAAATTTTGACAAACAAACCTGACATAAAGCAGAGCTGGGTCATCTCTCCTCAGAGGGTTTGGTTTCACACTGAAGAGACAATAGACAACACACTGAAAACATAAAGGGATTAATTCAAAGATTCAACCACTTCAGTGAGAAAATTAAACTTCTTTCAGGTTCAATAAAACAGAGAAAATCATGAGAATTGAAATGTATTACAGTAAAGTAAATGTCTAAATCTATCTGGACTCAAACATGATGAGCTGCTCACAGTTCAGCTCTGTAGATATCAGCAAGTTTTACTTGGTGCTGCCAAGGAGTTCATTACTGAATGTGACCCGCCTGCAGGTTAATGTCAGCCACTGACTCTCCTCCATCCACCTGTCCCTACTGAACACTGAATCAGCACTTTAATATCCTCCGTCTGAGGCTACCATTGGTTGAAGAGACAGAGAATGCTGGACCGAAAGTCACCACAGTGTCATGCAATCAAAACACCAACAAAGTCCAGAAAACTTACAAAGTTATTCCCAGTAAGGTAAAAGGGACAGAACGGAGCCTGAATGACTCAACGTCAGAGTTGTTGCTACCTTGTTTGCACAGATTTGTAATTTGTTCTGACAATTCTAACCTTCCATTTACTATTTTCACTCAGAATATTTTTTATAAATTCTATGAGCCGAAGTTGTAGTTGGTCCTGCAGTCAGTTAGCGAGCAACCCGCTGTGTGACTGGAACATTAGCAGCAATGTTTCAGTGTCAAAGTAAATGCTGACGAGTTGTGCCGGTAATATATAATTATTTCATAGTTGAGTCGAACATTTGAGGACTGAGATCTGCTTGGCTGACTCACTGACTCAAGACTCAACTTGACAGTGACTTGATATTTATGACTTGAGACTTAACATCGAATACATGTCCCAGCTTGGGATAAATAAAGTATATCTATCTATCTATCTATCTATCTATCTCTCTCTCTCTCTCTCTCTCTCTATCTCTATCTCTATCTATCTATCTATCTATCTACAAACAGATGACTTGAAAAGACTTGTGGGCAGCACATGCGTGCATGTTTCTCTGTGGTGTGGCTAGCTGCAGGCCGCACACACACACCCAACCAACATGCGGCTCTCCGACCCGTTTACGTCGGAGTTAAAGACATCCCATAATTATTCATTCCCTTAACTGTTTCGTAGCGTGATCAAAGGTGCACACTTGTTCGTCCTACTGTTTTCCGGATACATACTCACACAATCAGATCACACTCACCTTGTCCTCGGCCATGCAGGTAAAATGGAGCGAAACCATTTCTGCCCATAAAAGGAGTGAGACACGCACCTCTTGGGTCAGGTGACCATGAATAAAAATGCTTTATTATTTTCAGGGTGACTGCGTGGCCAAATCACTTGCTTTGTTTATGGGGAAATGTTAGATAACCGGGTAAACACGCGTGTGTTTTACACACGCATGTTTACACAGCCTGTAGGTGTTTCCCAGGGGAGGGGCTTTCTGGTTTAGAAGAGGGCCATTTTGTCTGGTACAGCAGTCTTGCAATAGTGGGTTAACTATATTTCATAACTTTCGTGTTGTTTGAAGTTATTGAATTACTGAAGAATTCAATCTTCACCTTATTTAGGGACATTGTACAATTTGTTTGTTATTTTCACTTTTTTAAATATTTGCACTGCTGCATTGTGGAGGTTGGTGTAATTAAAAGGTAATTTTCCTATATTATCTTTCAAAAATGTGATTTTTTTTTCTCCGTTTTAGAGGAGTTTAAAGTGGAACCCCTTGACGTCTGAAATCTAATATTTGCATTTTAAACATGATTGGCTGAATGGAAGTACAATGAATGCAAACCAGGCAACCAACTAGTAAGCTGCAGTCCAGCTAAGGCTGCTAACACGTGAAGCAGATGTCAGGGAAGACCCTCTTAAAAAATAATTCAACTTGGTTTCTTGGGTTGTTGATGAAGAGCGGAGTGGTGTGTAAGATCAGCAGGTCAACAATCAGTGACACAAGTACAACATTCATCTTTATCAGGACAGAACCCACAAAGGTACATTCAGTAAATGTGTCTCCTTGTTTTTTTTGTCAAACATTAGCTAGTAAGCTAACAGAAAGCCTCAGCTATAATAGATTATATCATTATTATTATTATTTTTATTATTATTATTGTATTATTTTTGTATTATACTTGTATCATTTTCTTACTGGCTCCTTTAACATGTTCAAAATAGATCTTTGTTTCTTCAATTCTGAGACACTGACTTCTTCGCTGTGCTTAGAAAATGGTTCACTGGCTCCTGTCTTGTTTACAGTTTATATTCACTGTATCACATTATCCCTAACAAAGTGTAACACCCATCTTTATGCAGATGAGAGTTGTTCACTAAGACTGAATGCCACAGATCATCTAACAAGGCGACACTCCTTCATTTTAAATCAGTCGTAAATGTAAACAAGACCAAATATATGATATTCAGACGTATAATTAAGGATCTTCATTTTACATATCATACAATATACACAGAAACACATATGTCATTGTAGGAACATTTTATCAACCCCCTGCCCCCCAACAGGAGCGGCCAGGTGGCCAGGTGGCCAAATGTCTTGGATCAAAGACCCTCATTAAGGTTGAGTCCAAGAGGTGGTAGTGTGGAGTCAACAGTGTTTCTCAGGACCATAACCTTTCCAATCAACCAAGCACTGTAGACCCTTCGCATGCTGTGCATATTCAAGTATTAGCTAATGGTCATCAATGATCTAGTCATGTGGAGGGTAACTGGTAGGAAGACTTCAGCAGCGAAAAATGGAAAGATGGGTGGCTCCTGGTCCTGGATAACTTCAGTAACTTTAACTAGATTAATGAGGGCAGCTGTGGCTCAAGAGTAGTAGGATTCCCCTGGTCTGCATGTCAAAGTGTCCTTAGGCAAAATATTGAACCCCAAACTGCTCCTGATATGCTTGTCGACAACTTGCATGGCAGCCACCACCATCAGCGTATGAACATATGCCCTCGCGTGCTGAAGGCCTGTGCCAGCCAGCTCTGAGCCTCCACCTTCAGAGAGTGCCAGTGTTTTGGAAAACATCCTGCCTCGTTCCAGCGCCCAAAAGAGGACGTCCTGCAGCACTGGATGACTACAGGCTGACTGCACTGACCTCTCACATCATGAAGGTCATGAGAGGCTGGTTCTAGCACACCTCAGACCCCTAGTGTGCCCCTCACAGGACCCCCTACACTTTGCATATCAGCCCCATGTTGGCGTCGATGATGCAATCATCCACCTGCTGCAGGAAGCCTACTCCTCCCTGGATAGACCCAACACCAATTTCTGTGGATCAGCAACATTGGCGCCTCTCAGGGAACTATGCTGTCTCTCTTCCTCTTCACCAGCTACACTGCAGACTTTAAGTACCGCAGTTAGTCGGGTCATCTGCAGAAATTCTCTGATGACACGGCCATCGTGGGGCATGTAGAGGGCGGGACGGCGGATGAGTTCAGGGACCTGAAGAGTCCTGCAGAGTCTCAGGTCCTTCAATGTCGGCAACTGGATGGTCCAGATGTTTTATCAGTCTGTTGTTACAAGCACCATATTCTTCTTCTGTGGTGTCCTGGGGTGCAGGTAAACCTGCACCTTATCCTCTTGCACCTTATGTTCCACTTACCTCAGCATTTTATTTGATTTACCTCATTATTCTTATTCTATTCCACAATTACTTAAGCATTTTATTGTATGTAGTATTCTATTGTTTTTGTTGCATACTGTACTGTACATTGTACTTTATTGTTTCTTTATTGCTTATATATTTGCCCCCTATATTTTGAATGTATTTCTACTGAATGTAACCACTGCTATGACGAATCTAATTTCCCCTCAGGGATTAATAAAGTCATCCATCTATCTATCTATCTATCTATGAATCACTGTAAGT
Source organism: Sparus aurata (assembly GCF_900880675.1). NCBI lineage: Eukaryota > Metazoa > Chordata > Actinopteri > Spariformes > Sparidae > Sparus > Sparus aurata. The sequence goes on from NC_044188.1 coordinate 150,559, forward strand.
TGCTTTGCCCTCAGAAAAAGGTAAAAAAAAAAATGGAATGGTTCTTTACATCTCAAGTGGATCAATGAAACGACATAAGGGTTTCTTAGGGTTTCTTGGATGTAGTTGGAGGCTGGCCCCAGTTGCGGTCTGCAATGTGCTTGTTGTTGGCAGCTGTTCTGAGCAAGACAGCACAGACCTCTCTCCACATTTGCGACAGCACAAAAGGTGGATCTGGACAGGGGTCACAGAAATTGCTCCCTCTTGGGCTGGGAACAGTGGTGGTTGGTAACTGAGGGAACTCTTAAAGGGGACATGCCAGTAAAAGAAGAGGTGAGTTAATGATGTGCATACAGGGCTCCAGGAGGGGTCCTGGTTGGTCCACTTGTTTTGGCTCTCGGTCTTGGGGTGAAATTAAGAGAAGAGGGGGACACGGCCACGGAGGGCTTGGCAAAATGTTTCACAAACTACTGCCGCTTGGGAAGGGTGAAAAAGGCACATGGTGAGGTTGACTGCATTACCCTCAGAGGTAAGAACACCAGAAACAAAGTCAAAGGCAATGTGAAACCAGGGTAAGGACAGGCAAGAGACAAGATCCCCTCAAGCATCTCGGATGAAAGCTGAAGTCTCAGCTGCCATAGTATGAAATCAGAAGTCCCGCCTAAGGAGAGACTGAGAGTTCAATCAATCCCAGGATGGCAAGAGAACCAGGAAGCGTAATCCTACTCAATCACAGTGATGTCTGATGTGTTGTCCTCAACTAACCTTCATCTAAACAAAGGTTGAATAAATTATTGGATCAATATTTCATAACGTGCCATGAGTGTCTTCATTTCTGTCATTAGGTATTTTCATTTATGTTTGGCTTTCCTCAAAGAAATTGATTTCGATATTATAGAGTAATTTTACATTACAGATTTTTAAAAGTTTCTTAAGAATGAGGCACAGTTTGAACAAAGCGACAACATGTCAGTGTCTTCAGGATGTGCTGTCGGATCTCGGCGGTTCTGATCCCGTAAATGATCGGGTTGAAACAGCTTGGGAACAGCAGATACATGGTGCTGGTGAAAACCCGAATGGCTGCAGGAAGACCGTTTCTGATCCGGTATGACAGGAAAGCTACCTGTCCAAGGGTCAAGCCAACAGTCATGACCACGATGTGGGTGATGCAGGTGTGAAGTGCTTTGACACCTGACCTGCCAGACTTGAACACAGAGCTGAATATCACCACATAGGAGGCAGTAATAAAGATGAAGTCTGCCACTGGGATTAAGAAAACTGTCAGTAACCCCAACAGGTTGTTGATGGCTGTACTTCCACAGGCCAGCTCCACTAAGGCCATGTGCTCACAGAAACAGTGGTTCATCACATTTCCAGCACAGAATGACAAAGTTCCTGCCAGACTCACAAACAGTGTGACCAGGAGGACATTTCTGAACAAAAGTGGGATTATAAACTTGAGGAATTTGGGTAAAGTCATGTGTTCATGGTAGTAGAGTGGTGTGCAGATGGCAAAGTAGCGATCTAGTGCCATCCATACAAGCAATGTGGACTGAAAAGTTCCTATGAAGTGAATGAAGTGCATTTGAACCAGGCAGCCAGTCAGAGAGATTCCCCTCCAGTCAAACAAGAAGCTCAGCAGCATGTTGGGGACAAAGAACAGCGGTAGGCTCAGGTCCACAAACGCCATGCCGGCCATGAGGATGCACATCGGAGAGTGGAGGCTCCTCTGTGAAATGACGACGTACAGCAGCATGGAGTTGGCCGACAGGGACACAATATACATGATGAAGAAGGGGATGAAGAGGACGGGCCTCAGTGCTCCGAGTTCACTGAAACCATCGAGGATGAAGTGTTTGTGTGAGGAGACGTTCTCCATCCTCCCTCCTCAGTAAATCTCCCTGTTCAGAGCTTTAGTGGAATCAAGCAGAGAAATATGAAAAAGAGAAAGAGATATGAACATTTAACATCACAGCTGTTTAACATGTTTCTTTCTTGTTGTAAAAAAATAACTTCAGAAATGATTCTTTTGTTCATTATGGAAATTCAAATAAAAGGGCTGGAGCCTGCTTTCACTCTGATTGACAGCTACAGTTCATTCTGTACAACATACCAAACTCTATTCTTTTACCAACAATTCTGAGCTGATATCACTGAACCAGACAGAATTATGATAGGAAGAAACAAAAGCACAATACCAAAGTTGTACAAATAACATCAGAAACATTAAATAATAAATAATAAAGTTCAAACGTGATTGATGTTTCGTTTCAACAATGTTTGATAACACAGTGGAAAAAAGGAGCATAATGATCATAATACTGATTTTAATGTTCTACTCAATAACATTAATGATATGTGAATATAACTGGCACACATGGAAAGATGTCTGACGGGCCTTTAGAGTGGTTTCATCTGTTTAGGAAACAACATTGCATTAATAACTCGATCATCTGGTCTATTACCGAACATAAAAAAACATAAACAAAATAACTAACTAACTATGATAACGGAAGACTCAAACTGTCTGTGAAGTTTTATAATTTGTGAAGACCTATGAGGAACATTTGTGATAATCAGCTTTTTAAATAATTGTACATTTACTACATTTCCTAATATTTAACATGGAACTTTCTTCTGGCAACATGGGAACTTGAAAAGGGCTTAACTGCAATAAAAAAACAACACATCAACAGCATGAAACATTTTGGCAAACAAACCTGTCATAAAGCTCAGCTGGATCATCTCTCCTCAGGGGGTTTGGTTTCAAACTTAAGAGAGACCTGAAAACATAATGGAATTAATCCAAAGATTCAACCACTTCAGTAAGAAAACTGAAGTTATCCAGGTTCAGTGAGACATAAAATCATCAGAATAAATATATGACAGTATAGAAAATGTACGAAACAATCTGAGGCGAGATAGACTCCCACCACTGTCTAATTGTTCCTTCAATTTGAAAGAAATTTGATTTCGGGACAAAAATGAAGACTTAAACCTGACAATCTGCTCACAGTTCAGTTCTGTAGAAATCAGCCGTTTTCCATTCAGAGTGATCCAACTGTCAGAGTGAACACTGACTCTGAACTTTAATATCTTCCGTCTGACGCTGCCATTGGTTAAAGAAACAAACAAGTCAGACCGAAAGTCACCACAGTGTCATGCAATCAAAAAGAAGAACAAAGAACAAAGTATGGAAACACTTTTGAGAGATTAAAAATTGTTGACCTTAGGCCTTAATGGCACCCCATTCTAATCCATGGAGGCCCTGCTATGAATTTTACTTTGACCTGTTGAGGCGTGAACACAGGAACTCTGGGGGTGGTCTTTTGGTGTCTGGCACCAGATCGTAGGAAACATATCCTTTTATTCCCCCTTTTTGAAAAAAAGCAAACCAAGCACTGGTTCTGGGCTGGTGCTAGTGCTGGTTTAAACCTGTAAACCTTTTGAAAACTAAATTTCTTCTCCATGAGAGCCACCGTAGAGCCACGTCATTCAACATGGTGCATCCAGAAAACTTAATAAAAGTCAATGATATTGCACAAATGAAGCAAGGTAGTGAATTAACTTTACAACAACAACTAAATGACACGACCATTACCACGGCAACCTTTGGACTTGCTGCTCCTGAACCTCAATATCATTTACTTATTGTTTTATCAGGGACAGAAAAAACATCCTGTATCTGATCTGACTGTGAAGACTTCAAACTGTGCACTAGACCTGATGTATGACAGCTGTCTCCTCAATAATAATCTCCCCCTGGGATTATTAAAGTATTTCTGATTCTGATTCTGATTCTGATGACATTCCTTCACCATCAAGCCACTCTGCAGGTGATCTATGGGTCAAGGAAGAAGGCATCCACCAATTCCTGAGTCTCCACTTCTGTTAACTGTGGTAACATCAGTTTCTGATAAGACAGGCTGTTTTCTCCAAGAATACATTGTTGGGGCCAAACTTTTCAAATAAAAACAGGAAGAGAGGGAGTGACTGGCCTAAAACACCTTCCTATCTGCAGGCTGTCAGCACTTTGTTTTGTTCTGCTATCAGTCATACATATGCTTTTCAGTGTGTGAGGAAATTGATGTGTGGCATTAGTGTGTGTGAAAAGTTTTAATTACATGAAACAGTCAGTGTGTTAGAAGCTTTGTTGGGTGGTGGCCAACAATCAATTACTGTTTTCAGGGGGACTCTGTTTTCTGGCCTTCTCAGATAATTATTATCAATAAATATTAATTTCTAATAACCACATCTGTCCTACCATCGAGTCCAACAATGGTGCCCCGTGTGAGGACGTCTTAAACCAGATTTATTGCAATATTTATGAACAATAGTCCAGAATAACTCAACAGCATCACTGGTTCTGGACCCCTTTCATGTGCGATTAACATGCACATTGCGGTTCACACTGGCCTCTTGAAAGGACTTCATCTCCACAGTGAAGGGGGGACCATCGTTCTGATCGCTTTAGTGATATTAGGGACTAGCAGTTCAGATGACACAGGTCCAACCTTGGAACATGGTCTGCGCATTCATCAGATTGAGTCCCTTGCAAGAAACATAGAACGCTTTGGCCCAGACAGCCCTGAGTCAAACATTGTTGACTATCTTCGGGAGCTTGAGCATTGTCTCTTTGATCTTCTTCACACCTCAACATGTGAGAAACTTAAGCTGGTCTGGAAGTCGACAACCAGAGGTATCCATGTCTTCATGGAGACAGTCCCACCAGAAACCCGAGACCACTTTTCTGCCTTTTGTCATGCTCTGTTGGATGAGTACTCAATGTACACCGACCCTGCCTCTGCCACCCTTTCTACCTTACCCACCATACAAGAGAAGCATGAATCTCCCAAATAATCCTATAGGTGCCTGAGGGCCTCATATTTCAAGGGACATAATGCACCGGGGCTGAAGGAGGCACCCAGAAATCCGAAAAATATGCACAGGTAGCATAGATGATTGAAGCATTAGATAACTCAAAGCAACCCAGAGCTAGGTAAGACAAAGACTGCAGAAATGCTCTCCTCTGAGAAGGGGACACCTCCCCTCTTAGTTCCACTGTCTTCTTACCCTTTTGATCGCTTTCTTCCTTGAAATCAGCACCTGCCACACACACACCACAGCAGTGGTAGGTTATTCTTGATGTCAGTCTGCTAGTCCTAGACGGACCAGTCACCTTGCCCAGGAGTCCAGAGGACTCCCACTAAGGTCCCTGTTTCTTGCAGAGTCTGATTCCAGCTCTGACCTTTCTGTACTGCCTGTGAGTACACAGCCTCCACCGGCTAACAGCCAGAACTCATTTGACCACACCAGGTTTTTATTGTTGCTCTTTTCTTGAACACTCATTCTGCCTACTTCTTAACTGTGGATGTGATCTGCAGTTTCCCGGACCATAATGGTCACCCTAGCTTGTCGTTCCTTTTTCTGAATACATCATGTATTGACTACTCTCAGGATAGCAGGATCATTTCACCCAGTATAACAAAATGTGTTTCTGAGCAACATTACAGACCCTAGCTTTAACTAACCCACATGTACACTACACACCTGATACCTGTGCCTTGTTTGAACCCCCTTTAATATTTTACATATGCCTCGTGGTAGCACTGCTACCTCTTTGGAACACTATCTTTAGTGTGTATCCAAAAGTTCACATGAAGCCAACGGTGTTGTTCAAATCCTGCACGTTCGTTCCACTGACCTTTGGATGACATATTCACGTCCACCATTTTTGAATTCCAGGTACATGATTCAGCAATACCAGAATCATAGTTATGGGATTCATGTTCGCGGGTGACTTCTCCAAGTCACGTCCGGCCAGTGTTTTAGACTTTAAAGCGTGACTTCCCAGAGTCTCTTTGGCTCGCTGTCTTTGTTCCTCTGACACACACACACACACACACACACACACGCACACGCACGCATGCACGCACACACACACATCCGCACGCATGCACGCACACACACACATCCACATACACACACACACAAACACACACACGCACAAACACACACACTTTATGTGCTTGTTTGTTATTTGTGCTTGACTTTGTTTGTTTAGTTTTCATAGTTTAGTTTTCATAGTTAGTCCAGTGATGTACTTTTTTCATTAAAAGTATCATTGATTTGATCAATGTGCTTATGTAAATAAATTATTTTATAATGTACATAGCAGTTTTCTGTGATTATTTTGTGTATATGTTTGTGATGTTTTCTGGTTGTGATGGTCGGTGCTCGGATTAATTTCCGTCACTGTTTGTGTAATTTTTAATATTTTACAAATATTTACATTTAAAGTGAACCCTCCTATGAGACTATTTTTGACTGGTTATCGGTCCCTGGTTCCAGGGTGATGCCCATTTAAATGATTCAATCATCATTTGTATTAATTTTCATTGATTTAATTTAAATATTATTATCAATGATTATTCATTTCTAATAACTACACCTGCCCCACCATTGATTCCCAACATCATCAGGAGGGAGGAGATGATGAGTGAATGCACATTTCTGAGTGAATTGTTCAATTTAGGTTCAATGGGATGGTGATATGCTCTTTTTCCCAACTTAATCATTATTTACCCAAACACATGCAATTATCGTTTTACTTTCATTTGCATCTACAATATTTATGTATATGTTATGCATCACTAAACAACACCATTACAACGCTCTGAGCCTATTTTGAAGCCTTTTTGTGCTTAATGTTCACACATTTCTGTTAATATTTTCCTGTATGTCCTTTCGGACCACACTGCTAACACATTACATCACCCAAATAAAGGTCACATTATTTTCTTAATAGGTCACAGATCTTTAATTGTTGACAGTGTGATGTGTGGTGGACAAAGAGAGGTCAGCGGGGACTCTGACATGTGATTTCATCATGTTTACTGTTTCATTTCTCAGTAATGAGTCCCGATGGAGCTCCTCTCCTCATCAACAGCAGCTATTTTCATCTGTAGCACAACACAACGCTCGACCGTCTGTGTGGACAATTGGACACCCTGGAGACTTAAACCAGCTTCACTAACGGGCCAATTAACACACTCAGCCTCACAGGGAATCGTGGCAAAATGCTCTTCTGTCGCCAGCAGCTTACGCTCCTGTGTAGTGACCACAGGAAAGAAAATGTTTTGTTTAGCTGTTTCTCCCGCAGGAGTCACCACCACACGAATGGCTCACACAGGAAGCTCAAATTCAACAAAGATATTTAAGTTTTTTTGTAATCAGTCATTTTTATTGTTTTATAACAAGAGAAAAGACAACACACCAGACAGCCATCATCACAAGGCTACAAGAAAACAGACAAGACAAACAGAAAACAGATACAAAAAGTTAAACAAGAGAGCAAATCTAACTTTGCTGATGCAGACTGGATGAAATAAAATTATCAATGCAAAAAAACAGCAGTTAATTAAAAAGACAAAAATTACAAAAAACATATATATTCACATATATGTAACTATACTTGGGCAGATGTATATGTAGTTAAACCGCATATATCACAATTCTAAATAATTTCCTGAGGATTTGAGCCGGTATGTTGTTACATAGTTATACTAGAGACTTTTGATAAAGAAGATGTAATTCCCACACTTTGCACTGTTTTTATCTACCTGATTGGTCAACCGAAAGGAAAGGCGCTCATGTGCAGCCACAATACAAAAGTTAAAAAAACCACATCCTGGTTGGCTGCAGGGAGATCCCTTTCTATTCTGTTACAATAAGTTTTCTCCCCAACATGAGGGATATCTGGACCCAGTCTACCTGTGATACAGATAAATGTTTCAAAGGGAGAGGGTCACCCAGTACAAACAAGCTCGCGCAGAATGGGATATCTAATTTGAGGATATTTTTCATATTCTCGGCCAGTTGTTCAAAACATCTAATCTGGATCAAAATTATCTAGATCTAGATTTTTTGCTATTCAGGATCAGGTAACTCAACTTACTTTTATGCCGTTTTTTCAAAGCAACATTGGACTGGATCACCCTGGTCCAGATACAGTTTTCAAGATTCGCTTTGGTTTGCTGCAGTTTGGTCAGCTTGATTTGTTCCTCTGCCAGGAGTATCTGTGCTTCTGCTCTTTCAGTTTCTCGTTTAAGAAGTGATTCATAGGCATCGTCATTATTATTTGGCAAAGGATGCTTCATGCCTCTTTTCTGAGCTCCTGTGACTGTTGGCTCTACCAGTGAGGATCCAGGTTGTTCTTCAATAATAGGGCTGAGATCCAGAATAAATGTTTCCTCTGCATTAGGAGGAACTGTCTCACTTTCCTCTACAATCGTAGGCTTACCATCCCCTACTACACCTTGAATCCTGTGCAGAGCTTTAGAGTTCTCACCTCCAATAATGTCCAGAACCACATCTGTGAGGTTTTGTTGCCCGTTTGGGTGTTTTTTGCTTCAGTGAGGTCCTTTGTTGCTCTGGCCCTCAGATTCTTCCATCTGAATTTCACTTGCTCCAAGCTCCTCTTCTGGCCAGACCCCATTGCATTCACATTCTGGGTAATTTCAACCCAAATGTCTTCTTACTTTTGTTAGTCACCATTCCACCAACAGAGCTTCCTACTATTGAGGCATAATGGCACTTAACACCCTCCAGCAGCGCATGGATTTCTGCAACAGTTAAAATTAGGTCCTTTTGAATCCATGGTTCCACCTTATCTGTTGTAGTGAACATAGTATTTATAGGCCTTGGGCATGATTGACTTAATTGAACACAAGCCACAACACATCAGCTAATGGGTGGGTGGGTATTTGACAGCCATCTTATATTCATCCTTTTTCAGAGGACTTCAAGTGAGGCACTGACATGGCAGGTATTGTCCATCACTACCACCATTTTGGTGGAAGAGGATACTGTCAAAGGGTGTATGTTGAGCGTGCAAAACCACTGGAGCAATACACCACTGAAGAACTGTATGCTCGCTTTCGCTTTGGGAATGCTGATATTAAGTACATTGCAGACCTTGTCAGGCCAAAACTTCAACGGAGAAACTGATGGAGTCACAGTCTGTCTGTGGAAGAACAGGTCCTCATTGGTCTGCGCTTCTAGGCACCTCAGTTTCAGTTCAGTTCAGTTTACTTTATTAATACCGGTAGGTAGATTTGTTGTGCATTGGCAGGAGAGGGCGTCACACAAACATTGATGACAGGACATACAGAAGACGAGTTAACACACAGCACGATGATACAAGGGACAATAAATAGGTTTAACCTGGGACTTTGTGTCAAGTTGTTGGTGACAATATAGGAGTGGACAAATCAACTGTGAGTGATGTAGTGAAAGCTGTGTCAATTGCATTGGCCAGCCTGGTCAATCAGTTTGTTTCACTTCCAAAGGACGACTAGATTGGCCAGACCAAGCACCCTATGTAATAATATGTATAACAGATCTACGAGGCTGAGGTTGTTGAAGGTTGTCGATCCAGAAGCAGGTCCCACACCTGATTAAAGTCTCCACCAATGATCAATGGGTAGTTACCATCTCACTCACTTTATGTTCCAGCAGCCCAAAAAAGGATGGGTCATCTTTGCTAGGAGCATAGGCACTGACCAGAACTTCTAGAAGGTCCTGTATTTCTGCCAACATTACCAAGATCCTGCCTGAGTCATTATGGTCTCTTTAATACATTTAAATTGCAGGTGATTATTAATCAAGATGGCGACTCCCCTACTGTGATGAGACCCAAATGCCACAGACATGTAACACATGTCCCACCCAACCCATACATAGTTTTTTTTTTGTCTCATTCTCTAATAATTTGTTTCCTGCAGTAAACCTATATCACAGTGCTTCAGCTTAAGATAGGATAAAACTTTTCTCCTTTTAATAGGAGAATTCAGTCCCTTTACATTAAGGCTCAGATTACACAGACCTTATTATGTGATTGCACTAATGTATTTATTGTATTGTATTGTATTTATTGTGTAGTCTTTTATATTGTGCTAATTATGTGTGCACTTTTACAGAGCTGCCTTTTCAAATCTCATTGTACTGTGTATAATGACAATAAAGGCTTTCAATTTCAATTTCAATTTTCAATTTCAGTTCAATTCAATTTTATCTCAACATCTGCCAAAAGCGTAAGCAAGTTATACACAACATAGAAAAACAGAAACACACCAATATAACATTTAGAAGAACATCCATATAACACAGGAACTGTGAGCTCTAACACGCACATCAGCACTGCATTGAGCTTTACACTAAACATACTGTGGTCTGCGACTCACAGAGGAAAGCTGCCCTCATAGATCAAACCATCGTGGCAAAGCTGTTGCAGCCAGTAGAGCATCTCACATTTAGGCCAAGGTACATGTTGGGACTCCTGCTCTCATTTATGAAATAAAAGTACTAACATAAAGAATAACACACCCGTCTTGGGTCAGCAGGTGGAAGTTGACATTAACATATTAAACAGCCTTTACTGGCCCTAATAAGTGTTAACACCAAACCAACATCATGGTGAACCAAATAAAATGTCATTACGGATTACGTATTCAAAGAGATTTTAAGGTTGTAAGGGTCATTGCAGGTTTTGGTTTTCATGATTTTTACTTTACTTCTCTTTATTACGATACCATGTTTATATTTGTATACACAAGTCTATTCTATTTCTATTCGCTTCTATTCTATTTTCAATTATATTGTTTATTTTTGCTATTGGTTTTGTCTTTTGTAATATTCTGTCCTTTGGCTGCTGTGAAATTTCCCCATTTGCAGGACATTAAAGGATTACTGATTCTGATTCTGATATCACCTTATAACCAATAATGACACAAAAAGAGGATACTATCGTACAGACAGACAGTAGCGTCTCTCCCTCTCCACCCTCTGCACCACAATGCAGGCAGGCAGGAGTATTTTGGCTCTGTAAGTCAATGGATTTTTTGGTTAGATGCCTGAATTAAGGTCTGTGGTTGACGCAAGAGATTCTCACATTATGTTCTACTTAATAAAAATATGTCAGTGAATACCCTACATTTGAATTATGAAGCTCTTCTTGTGTTAAAAACAGTTAGCGGTTGCTAACGAGTGTCTGAATGAGACTACAGAGGTTGTCGGGGACATTAAACGTCCTCACAGTGAACACGGAGACTCATCTACTCACTAGTCCGTCTTTACAGGCCACTTTAGTTACACACTATTCTAACTCTGACAACTTGTACATTGATCAGTTTATAGAAAACCTGGATAGTAATTGTGCAGCAAGACTCTTAGTGGTGGAGACGTTTCAGTCATGTGACCGTGATGTCGTCTGTTTGTAGCCTAACATTAGCTTCTTACTGCTACACAGTTAATTTAGCTTCAAACATCAGAGTGGAGTTCATCTGTGGAGATCATCTGGATCGACAGAACCTGGATGGGTCAGAACCTTGTGCCACACAGATTATCTTTTGTCATAATGAAAATCAAATTTAAAAATCCCACAGAGGAACCAGAGTGATACATACTTTCGGGTCGAACAACAATAATACATCAGGGTTGTTTTGGTGTTCTGATTTAGGCTATGATGTCTGATCAACCAAACTTATTCATCTCACTCATGATTACTGACTAAACATATTTTATATAAGCTGTTTTGAAATATGTTATCAAAGTGACCCTGGTTGCTTGTATATGTCAGATGAAACAGGGACTGTATCTACCTGCTGATGCACTGAATGATTTTCAAACATGAAATTCAAATATCATTTTGAGGCCCATCTGTCGAGCTCTGATTTGTTCAGTAGTCTCCACTTCATGACTTTTTTATGCTTCAACTTTACCTTTGTTTAGGTTTAACTTTCAATTTCTCTCTCGTCATAACTCTGCATTAGAGGCACATTAGGGTTAGGGTTAGTTAGGGTCAGAACACATCATGGTTTTGTGTAAAATACCAGTTTTGGTTGCCACAATCACAAATGGTGTTGGTCCGACTTCCTGTGAAATATAGACGGTTTTTGTCACCA